>NC_091015.1:35797099-36100710 GCF_041296385.1 Aphelocoma coerulescens | reverse complement strand
TACTATCATCAAATGTGTTAACACAGTTCACACTCAGAAGAGTGATTTTAGAACAGATGAATTTGCACTATTTCTCTGTAGCTATGACAGTCTATGAAGAATACTGTTTCAAAAATATCTCTGTATTTAACAAGAAGTCTGTAGTGGGAAAAGCTGGCTCTTCTCCACTTTGTTAATAGACATATTAGTGTTACTCCTATGTTAATAGGGAAAAAAAATTCTGACATAAAAATCTGCAATATTAACTACTGATGAAAATACCTTCAAAGTGCTCATTCACTCATTTTGTATTTTATCTTAGCTGAAGGCTGAAGCTCAGGTACTGGCATTGGCTAAAGTGTTGGTAGTGTACTTCTGATTCTCACATATTCATCTGAAATGACTTGCTCATTCTCTAAGAATTTGTAAATAATAAATTGGTTCACAGTCTTTATAAAATACTGGGCTTTGTACTGCTGCGTGTGTTACTCCAGATAAAACAGATCTCACTGCTGAAGTGCAGATTTCTTCTGGATCTTTTTGAAGCTCACTAATTGTTGGGTTACAGTAGCTCAACAGGGGACAGACAGGAGTGGACTCGTTGCAGTCTTCTGCCTCACAGCTGAGTCACTTGGAAGAGGGAGCCATGGCAACAGCAAGGTTCTTCATGTATATGCAAATTCCTACAACTCTTTGAAGTAGCAAAATTGCTGCTGAAGTTGTCTGAGCAGAGGTGCCTGCTGATGTAGCTGAGTGCCACAAGTTCTGTTCTGGCACCTGGATGAAGGTGGGTGACACAGGTCTGGTCTTTCTGAGACTGAAGTGCAAATTCAAACCACTGCTGACATCAGTATTTTCTGATATAAATGGGAAGATTTTACCTGTTTTGCAATACTGGGGGCAAAGCAATGGTGTTGGTATTAATTAAAAGATATAGAAGGTAGACTAGTCTGTTTCGTTCAGACACATTCAAACTGGTTAGTTTAGCTGCTTTGTCTGGAGCTGAAGCACTATACTGACCAAAAGGGAGCAGAGGACATTTCCAGGATACCTGTCCTTAATCTGTGTTTATTCTCTGCCAGTGAGACCGACTGAAGACACCATACACCAGCAATATAACATCCTATGTTTTATTTACTTTATTGTTTTTCTCAAGACTTAGAACTATTTATCTCTGAAATATTTATTCTCTTACTTTGTTGAATTTTACTTTAAAGTAAATCCTATAAAATGTATTCATCTAGTTTAAATTTTCTTCTATAGTTTCCTGATCAATATCTCAATTTCCTTCCTTAATTTTTTGGTAGTGGCTTTTTAACATCTTACAATAAGCAGCTAATGAAATATATAGAAGAAATTTTAGGAAAAACTGAAGATTGGCTGGTGCAATTATTTTTATTTAAAATATTTTGACTGGCTTCAGAATCGGCTCTTTCTGTATATTTATGGTTTGAATCAAATGCTAACTCAGTAACTTCTGGTCTTCATGTATTTTCATGATGGGAAAAAATAAGAGATTCAATGGACCTGAGCATAGGTATTTTATAGGTGTGCCCACAGGTAAAGAAGCTACTTTTTCTGACATTTCTATTGTGCAGCTGTAAGCATTGAATGAAGAAACCGTCAGACTGGTTGGATTTTACAGTGGTTATTTAGAAAAGAAAATACTACTTTGTGTCACTTTATGACTTAGTTCTTTATAAAGAATGAAGAGCCAGATTCAAATTCAAATTACTTTGAATTATTCAGTTATTCCTCTAAGAAAACCCAGATCAAAATCTGGTCAATGCTCAGCAGTCAATTAGCAGAAAAATACAGTAGCTAATGACAGTTCCTTTGAGCTCATAGTGCCTTATGCTTACAGGAACTTGGTTATGTGGGCATTAGTCATCATTTCCCAATATTTATTTCCTAGCTAATATCATAATAGAATTGTTTTAAACTGTTCTTTGCCACTGACAGCTTTTTGGATGACCATCTGAGGCATTTGTATGATGCATACTTTGTTCCTCACTGTAAACACATAGGCTCTGAAACTTATAACCAAGTCCTTCCTTTCTTTCCTTTAATTTTCCTGATAACATAAGAAACTACTGAATATGTTTCTTGGATGCTTGGTATATTTAAGAGTTTCTTTCTGAGGATAAAATACAGTGAAAGAAAAGGACCTTAAAACTGACACTCTAAGGCCATTATGTTTCAGACCATTGGATTTTTAAGGTATTTATTTTTAACAAGATTTTTAAATTTAATATAAAGGAATATAAGGAGAAATAAGAGTGAAGTACTGCTTAGACTATCTCATTCAAGTCTCAGAATAGTATGATAATTGATAATTCTTCTTTCAATAAAAGGTCACGTTTAATTGATGACACCAATTCCTTTTTGTCTCTCATCTTGATATTAGGAAAAGTGGCATGTCACTATTAAGTTTCATAAAAGAATGGATGCTTTTAGTGTTTATGTAACATGTAGTGATTTAATTATATGGAATGAATTAAATACATAACTTTTTTTGTCCTTGTCTTCAATAGTTTGCCTGTAATTTGATATGATGATTTCAATTAAAGAGATAAGTAAAACAAAACCAGAGTTCCATCTGCATAGTCCAGTAAACAATTAGCAGTTATAACAGTGCAACAGGCCCTTGTTTCCAATTTATGATATGTTTTTGAAGACAGAATTTCACTTGGTATGGACAATGCCTAATGAGACATTAATGCCCATAAATAATATAATTAAGATAAAAACAGGTGGGCCAATCTTGTTATCAAAATTTTTTTCTGGGGTCATAGATCATAACGTGACTGGCTGTTCAGATGAGTTTGGTGTATTTTGACCTGTTTACTTCTAAAATGTAACACCTCACTTGTGTAAAAATTATTGGACTTTTAGGAGTAGCTGGAGTGGGAAGTGCAAATATTTTGAAAATGTATCCAAGAGAGCAATTACAGGTTTTATATGATCTGTATTCTTAGTAACTTTCTCTTGTTTTTGATTGCACAACCAGTAGATATTGCAAGAACTGCTTGTGATGAAATTAGAAGGGAGGGATTTTGATTTATGTAACATTCAGCAATGCAGGAACCCAATTCTGATTGGACTCCCAGCTTCATTATGGTAAGAATGCAGAGAGGGGTAATTGTACATACACTTCATAACAATTGGGATTTTTTAGGAAGGTCAATTTAATGCTGTACAGTTTTTCCATTTATCACTTCAAATTATGCTGTTATGAAACAAGAAAGAAAAAGGGAGTTAGGGAGTTATGTATGGGTTATAAAACAGGATTTCTAGGCCTGTATTGAACTCCTTCGGTTTTGGATTTGTGTGACAACTTTTTAACTCCCTAAAACATACTCAGAAAATATTTGAAATATTTTTACAAAACATATTTAGAAAACATAATTTTATATCTAATTCTGTTATATATAAAAATAATGCTACATAGCTGTACATTAAGTACCACTTTCTCAGAAGATTATGTGACACAGCACTAGTTGTCAATCTTTATGATAAAATGCTCTAAGACAGTATATTCTCACTAGGTTTGAGGGGAGTCAGTTTTCCCATCTGAGAAAATGTTGCACAGGCCTATTTATATTTTACAACAACCTGCATGCTTATGGTCCATTTTCTAAATAAATGTTATCAAATTTCAAAGCTGTGAAACCACTGTGTTGATAAACGGTGAGGATAAAAACATCATCATGAGTTAGTCATGTTGAGACAGAATAAATAGGAATTTTACTCTCAGTACTTCCAGCCTAGAGCAGCTCATTGTCTGACCTTTCTTACAGATCATAATTTGTGTTGAGCACTGGTTAATGAAAAACCACTCTTATCTGCCAAAAAGTACTTGATTTCACAAGATAACTGTTCCAGTGGCCACTTAGAGTCTTAAGATAATCTGTGTCATTTTGCAATTCTTGCAATTCTTGTGTACTACACAAGCAACATCTTCACTGAATACTTAAGAAACTTCAAAATAAAACATGCTCAGACACAATGATTACTCAAAATCAGGGTAAACAACTGATACCAGTCTCTCCAGTGTTCCCAGTGATCTCTTTCAGATTTTGGAGTGCAGATTGTCCGTGACTCTACGTAGCCACAACCCCAGCAGAGGGAAATAGAGATTTGTACCTGGGACTTGGTGAAAAAGGGCATGGAAGACAAGGGGAAGAAACTGGTTCTGGCCAAACAATGAGGTTGAAAACTGGGGAAAGGTAGGATTTGACCCTGGTTTCCTCCAGGGCAGTTTCCTGAGACTAAGTAAGGAACTCGAAGTTATGAAATGTTTCTATATGACAAGCATTAGGAATGAATTTGGTGAGGGATTTAATCTGTTAAGGGTCAGCCCATGGGAGGATTTGAGAAGCAGCTGGAAAGAATTTGGCAGGGCCAGGTGAAAAGGACAATGAGGTGACAGACTGGGATTAGTGTCTGGAGAAAGTAAGGCTGGATAAGAATCCAGAGAATGGGGAAGTAAAGAAAATTCATAACTTCTAGGGCTGGAATACAATGAATTTTAATCCGCTTCTGCTTTTGTCTCATGAGATCACCAGACAGAGGAGCAGTTTCCAGCATCAGTGTAACACCCATGGCAGAAATACTATTTATCATTTGACTCCTGCTTTAAACTAGAAAACTGGGAAGAAATAGTACATCAAAATCTAGTATTTTAGTTTGCAAAGGCAAGTCCTCAAACATTAGGAAATTAAGTTTGTCTGGTCCTTATGTTAATGCATCAGAAGGAAGTATTTAATTATTTAATTGTGCTAACATGACATTTTCTCCACAGAACCTACCACTTATTTGTGAGACAGATATATCTCCTTTGGTGATTAAGTGGGCATTTTGTAGTAATGAATGCAATGTCTGTGAAACAACTAACCTTAGTTGTCCTATTCTTCAGGGTTTAATTTTGCTCTGCTTTTGTTCAGCATCAGCAAAATATAAATAATGCTGACCCGTCACATCTTCAGTGTTCTGAAGATAACGCTGTACTAGTGGGCATCTGATAGTCATGACAGAAGGATCTTATGAAAAATGCCAATTCTGTTTTAATAACACTTCTAATTAGTATGTGGTAAATAAAACATAGGCTCATGACTTGAACAAAGAGAATAAAACTAAAAATACTGAATAGCTCCTCATTAAGGAGTTTCCAATCTGTGAACTGAAGGAGGAAGGGACCCAGTGGAAAAATAATAAGCATGCGATTATGCAGTTAAAAAAACTGCACTATACAAAGGCAGCTTTAATTTTGGCATTTACTGTTTGGTTTCTTGGCACAGTTTTGGGGGTAATGTGGATTAAGTACGTAAATCTAGGAATTATCAGATGTTTGGGTTTAATTTTATTTAGACATCCTTTATCGGTACTGATATTATTTTATAAATAGAAAATTGATGCAGGAGTGTTTTCCAGAGAAAAGATATTAAGCAGAAACTACATGAAATCTCTTATTCTGAATGTCTCAGAATTGAGGGGGTTTTTTTTATTTAAAGAGGGGAAAAAGAAGAATTACATTAGCTAGAAGCATCTTATATATTGTGGCAGTCTTCCATAAAACCAGTAGTGAAAGGGTACAAATTATTTCTGTGAGTGGGTGTAAATCTACAGTGAAGTCTCTCAGATTTCTGTGACTTTAGGACATTAACTTGCAGAATTTATTAACAGAGTAAAAAAGTTGTAATGTCTCTATGGGTGTTCCTGTTTGTTTTTTTTTGTTGTTGTTGTGACAATGTTATTATATTTCCTTAATTTAGTATAAGTTTATAAAATGTGGTGATGTTTACGTCTAGTTGAATTCCTGACAGCTCCTTCTCTGAATCCATACACTTTAAGGCCAGGTGAAAGAAAAAGTCAAAAGGATGGGTTAGTTTTAGTCTTCTGGGGAGGAATCAGCAATGAAAATTTTTCCAAAAGAAAAGATTAATTCACAGTTTGAACTCCCCAAAGGCATGCTGTGCCTTCCACTTGTAATGATGAGAAGATATTCACTGCAAGATGGATAAAAAGATGCTCTCCAAAGACTGCATTTTATCTGCCAGTAGTAGGACACAGACAAAAGCATCCATGAAATTAATTTAAAAACCATTTCTCAGAAATGTGTAAACATGACAGTGGCAGTGATCTCTCTTGCACCTCTTGGGTCCTATGTTTTAACTGTGATTGAATTGAGCTGTCAGATTACATAGAGAGTGACAACTCTTTACTAACTGCAGCTGGATGAATAATGCAAAGAAAATATTTGCAATCATCTTTTGCTGTATAAAATAATTTTTCTTACTCTTTTAAACCCCCCTTTGAGTTACATGTGTATTTCTGTGGCAAGAGGTACGACAAACATATACAAATGCACACTTGCAAACTTGCTGAAAATTCACAATATAGTAGTGAAATACTAGGTAATTGACCAACTGAAAAATTCACTTAATGTTCTGTCAGGTGCCAGCCATTAATCATTCTCTTCATCTTTGGGTTAAGCTTTTGCATTACAGAGAAGAATAGCATTAAAATATTGTTGGCCAAATTCTAGGAAAGTACTGCAATGCTGAAGTATTTATGAACCCATTTACGATGCAACTTTTTGAACTTTTTTTGCTTAAATGTATAAACTTGTTAACCAAAGATAATGTTTATGCTGAAAATGAGACGCCTGAAGTTTGTGAAAGTTTTTGGTGTTTCTTGAAAAATCAGGCCATTTAAGGTAGCTGCTGAAAATATGCAGATTAGTAACTCAGTGTAGGGAATTATTGAAAAGATTGTGGTGAGCGCTGTCATTCTACTGACATTAGTGAAACTGTCACATTGTTTTCATGCTACTGTTTTCCATGCCTATTATTTCCTTTTTATGCTTCTCTTCCTAACACATATCCCTGAATGTTAATCTAGTTCAGAGCAGAACATCAGAATTATCTTTTCTAATCAAGCTGGTTTGAAGTCACTGACATTCCATTGCCCTTCCCGAACTTGTTCTCCAGGTTATTTTGACCTTATTGGATGGGAAAGGAGGGGGAAATGCATAAAATAACACAATAAAATACCTGTGAAACCTTCTAAAAGACTTCAACTGTCGATCTGCCCATATCTGATGAGGTTAAAAATTTCCTGAGAATACTCAGCAGTGAAAAAATAATACAGTAATTTCCAGTGATTAATGAAAGATGGTATTTTTTAAATAAACAAAAAGACACATTGTAATAAAATAAATACATGTTGCATTTTCAAATCCATGTATTTTAAATCCTCGGCTACCAATATTCAAATAACACCATCACTATTTCTAAAGTCTGTGAAAGAATTTTTCTTCACTTTTAAACACAGTAGATCTTTTGTAACATTTTACATACAAATAGAGAAATCTATTTGTAATCTATTTATAAATTTTTAATCTTTTTCCTGGAAGTCATACTTTTATATCATTTTGTCACTGTATTAATTGTGGCTTGATTGGGAAAAATTTATGAGAATGCTCTGTTGATCTTGGAACAATATCTTTTTAAGCTGACTTGGTTCTTTTCACAAGCGTTTTCGTAAATACAGTGTGAATTTTCAAGTGATCTCACCCTCGAGGTTCTCACTGTCTTCCTTTTTCCTTATAGCTCTGTCAGCACTTTTCTCCTCCTTTCCCCATTCTGCTAAAATGGCCTATTGGTTTGACATATTGATCCCACTTGGTCCCATGACTAATATTGATTTTATTCTCAATGGGACCGTAGCCTGTCATCAAAGTTATTTTTATTTTCATATCAAGATGACATTTGATTGGCTTATTTGACACTAGAAGGCAGCTCTGCTTGGTTATGATCAATACACTTGTATTCTCTGTTCCTTATCATTTTCAGTAAGACTACATTAGCAAATGAACCATGAAAATGCTTCAACTACCTGTCAAGCAGTAGAAAAATTTTACTCCTGTTGTTAGGCAGTGTGTGGGTACTCTGCTGGAGTCTTTATTACAATTATTGAACTTCTATCCCTGTGGTACAAGTCTACTATGGCATCAAGTTAAAAGTATAGGAAATTTTCAGCTACAGGCATATCAGTTTCAGTTTTTGTTTACTTATATGCATGAAGACACTTTGCAAAGTTGATCCAAATTAACTGCAAAAATAATTACTTAAACTATATAAATGTGTCCCTGAATCCTCTTATTCAAAGTTAAAGTGGCCTTAATTCTATTTGTCAATAATTTTCTCTTTCATTCTGAATAAGGATAGCCATACAAAATGTTAATACAGTTTAACTAATCTCCTTCAAAGTCCCAGTTTAATTAATTTAGATTAATTCTTCAGCATCCATGTTTAGATCAGGCTTTTTCAGAGATACTGACTTTAATATTTCAGATACAGCCTATTTCATGCTGTTGAATATTCAGTGTTACCAGAAGTAGTGAAGAATCAAAGAAGTATCACCTGTAAGAAGAGTTCCCCATTAGTCTTTGATGCATAATACAAAATATGCACTCAGTAACTTACTGGGTTGTGTCAGAGATAAAAAGGCTGTGTTACTTTTTAAGCCATAGTTAGTACTACAAGACACCCTCAGTGTGCCTTTGTGTGTGTGTAGTGAAGGAACTCGCCTCATCTATGTTTTTTTTTTTCTTTTTTTCTTTTTTCCTTTTTTTCTTTTTTTCTTTTTTTCTTTTTTTCTTTTTTCTTTTTTTCTTTTTTTCTTTTTTTCTTTTTTTCTTTTTTTCTTTTTTTCTTTTTTTCTTTTTTTCTTTTTTTCTTTTTTTCTTTTTTTCTTTTTTTTTATTAACTGAGACACAGGTAGCCAAGTGATTGCTGTATGCTTGGGGGAACTGACACTGTGGCTGCCATCATCACTGCCATTTAGAAATACAGGGAGAATTGGAAAAATCTTTTTCTATACTTTCTGAGTGAATTCAGGTTTTCAACCTGAATAAATCTAGCAAAGTATAGTGAAAATTTAGAAAGAGGATAAAGGAATAAGAGGTAAAATTTCAAACTGGTTACCACAAAATTTTAAGATGGCCAAAAGAGAACAGTTATTTTTCATTTTTCTCAATCTCATTAAGTAAAAAAGTCGAGCCCAAATAAGAAGTTTTCACTTTCATGGAAAAAAAAAAGCATGGTGTTTTGTTGGTTTTGGTTTTGTGTTTTGTTTTTTTTTGTTTGTTTTTTTTCCCAGCCAAATGCCTCAGTTTTCTGTACATTTCTGTGTTAACATAGTTATGAGATATTATTTTTTCATACTGTTGTTTAATCTGGCCAAATGACACTGCATTTTAAATAAAAAAATATTATTTGGGTAAAGAAATACTGTTTCATACCCTGGTTTTATTTGTGTCTGGCAAATTTAGACTCTATCTACATGACTTTAATCCTGATAGATGACTCTAATATAAATGGAGATACATTTGTTCTGCTATTACCAGACATAAAAATGGGATTACTGGAAGCATTAATATTGTATCTGAAAGTGTTAGTTCATTATGTTTAACCATTATTTTTAATTTACAGCCAAAGAATATGAAAAGATGTTTTCCATCTGAAGCAATTATAGCAAGAAATATCCATCTTTAAAATATGTTCTTACTTTTTGTGTCAGAGTTGTCCCTTTATTGTTATCATTATTTCAACGTATGGAGTGCTATTTCAGTTTTGGTTCTTCCTGTAACTGTTTTGTATATGGTGCAAACATATCTGTTGTATTAAGGGATATTGACCTGGATATTTTAGCAGGGACTCACTTTCCCTGAAATTTGCGTGATTGAAATTTTGGATGAATTTAAGGTCGGGGAAGAAACCTTGTAACCAGAACTGTCTTACCTCTGGAGCAGAATGACTTTCACATCTTTCAGCTTTCCTATAAACCACTTGCAGGGGGTTACCTGCATCTGCATTTTTTCTACACAGTTGGTAATATGCTGTGTTTTGGGAAACGTTAGCAAACACATACTACCCTGTAAGCTGTAACTGAGCTCATTTGCTGGTTTGGTTACAGAGAAGGAGCTGAAGTGTTCAGGTACTATTTTTGAAATTATATTTCTGCATGAATGTGGGAGTTCTTGAAGCCAGTGTCATCCCACTCATCAGAATCATTTTTCCCATAAGGTGAATAAAGTAGAAATTTGCACATAGCCATTAACAAGAAGTTATTGCTTGTAAAATACAATGTTTCATCTCATTAAGGAATAGAAAATTATAAAAACATCATTTTTTTTCTTATGTGTGTTAACATGCTGTTATCTTTGGTTGGAAAAGCACTAGATATGGCGGGTTTCTAAACTCCAGGTATTTTACTTTTGTATACTATTACTTCCTGTCATTACTAGTCATTTTTCATTGCAAATGTTTGCTTTAAAGAAAAAAAACAAAATCACATTTTAAAATTTAGTATTTTATTTTTAAAGGTATATGTATCCTCCACTATTTGCATAGGGAAAGGACAGCAGTCAGTGGCCTTTTCTATATGTCACTGGTTTGTGTGTGCAGGTAGAGTGAAGATGTAAATAAGATGAACGTACCTGTGCTTAGGCTCTCAAGTTTCTCATTTAACAAAAAAAAAATAGACACATGTTTATGAGATTTGCAGTGGGTTTTGTGAGTAAGTGGCTGAAGTATCATGTTTACCATTTTTCTTTCAGTAAGGAATAGACTGTATGATACTACACTGAAACCAAAACCACAGTAAATTTGCACATGTAAATCACCAAATCAAACAGTTTACAATCCTGCAATGTTTTCATATCATTAAACTATTAGACCAACTTTCTGTCATTTTTGCATAATGAACAGATGTGAGTAACCAGTGTATTTGTCTTCATTGAAATCAGTGCCATTTCTACTTAGGCTTCTTAGAAGAAAATTACTTCAAGAATATTAACCATCAACTAATTAAGATGTACTTAATTAAATGCAAATGCTACTTAGCAAAAGCGATTGAGAGAAAGGCATGTGATTAGGGAATTAGTAACTGCTTTTACACTTGGAGCTACCAGCTAGGCACCTAAGCATTAGAAATGAATGTAGAAGCTTCACTTGATCAGAATAATACAAGGGGAAAAGACACCATCTTTTCTCATTGTGTTTTGAAAAACTTAGGAGCCAATGAAGTAGGATATATTGAGGTCATAAATTGTAGTTAATGTTGCTTTATGTTTGATAATTAGAGAGGTTAATAATTGTTCCAAATGTTGAAAATGTACAAGTTGCTGCTATTTTGTGTAAGTTGCTGCTATTTTGAAAGACATTGCCATTTTACTAACGTTAAAGCGTTTTTTTGGAGCAGACATGAATAAATACCATCAACGTGATATGAAGGATAGTGGGATTAATAAAACATTTAAAGTTTCCTATTGTCTATCAAAGTATGTGTTATTTGCTAGTGTTGAACTGATTCAAGAGCAAAAATTGTTCTGTCAGTCAGATACTGCTGCACGTGCTGCTTTTTTGCCTCCAAAGACTCTTAACTTTGTTGAGCTAAACAAGACGGTGAATTTCATGTAAATATTATTGTTTCCCCTTTCTGTGGCTTGTTTCATTAGGTTTTCAGAGATTAACTTCTAAATTCTCCCTACCGAAAAATCTGGGTCAGCTTTTTGAAGTTGTGTATACATTTCAACTAGAGACACGTGCTCTAAGAAAGACAGTGTTCCACAGAGAATTCCTCCTCTATAAAGAAAAACAAACAACAAAACAATTGCCAAAAATCAGTCCTGGGAATGAATTTCCAATCAGTAGTCCTGATAAAGTTGAAGTACAATAAGTAAGTTTGAGGAAGACACATTGCAAGTGTCTGATTATGAAAAAGGACAGAATTTGAATGAAAGTATTATGGGTATGCATTGTTCACGATGTAGCTCTCTACCTCTTCTGATCATTTTAAAAAGAAAAAGTCACACTACTGCTGGAGCACCAAGGTTTGGAAGAAAAACACAATTTGCTGTGACTGTTCATGCTAGGCAGGCATGATTTTTCCTGTTGTGTTGAACTTTGGTAATCAATTAGTGATTTGCAAGAAATGCAGAAGTATTAGAAATTAAATCAATACTTTCAGTTTATCCTAGTGATTGATTATTGTCTGCTCATTTGCAGATATAAGGTGTCCTAGCATGTGAAGATGTATGGGGTTTTGATAAGTTTGATAGCTTTTCTGTAATGTGAATAATTTCTATTTTGCATTAGACTAATCATCCAGTGTGTTGACCAGGTTATTACTAAAGAAAATCTAGTATGGAACTTCACATTTGCATACATTTATACATTTTCTTATTTAGTGATTTTCTTGATTTTTTTTTTTTAATTTTCTTTAGAATAATTACAGTTAAAGTCATTAATAGTTCTTCTATACTCTTACAGTCTAGTCATGACATTCCTGTAACTTTGAGGCAAGTAGATTATAGACTGATGACCTTTTAGTGGAGAAGGATATGTTTTACTAACTGTGACTATGATTAAAGTGAAAAACAGGACTGAGCACATAGCACAGATCTGGTTTTAGTGAGTTTGGAATATAGATAGGCGTACTTTTCTCTTGATGGGCAGAGTCCACACAAAATTTTTAGCTCAGCCAGTCTGACAGATTCTGAGATTGACAAGGCAGTCAGTGTAAGGACAGGTATAGGTCCTCATGTGAAAAGAATGCATATGGGAAACTGTATGGTAATTCAAGATAAAGAACATTCTCAGCCATTTCAGCCTTTAAAACCCATACCAGAGGCAGTTCAGTAAATTCCTGTTGATTATTTTTCTACACAGGAAAGGAGGGAAAGTTAGTGGCAACCAGGACATCTCACGGATTTTGCTATCGTGTGAAGCAAACGCATTTTTCTCCTGCAGCCTCCGTGCTTAGAGGCATTACTGAAGGCAGTTAAGTAATGAAAAGGCCTTCTTCACCCACAAACACTTTAAAAGCTGAGGTCTGGAGTGCTTTTCCAAATATTTCAGTTGCCCAGCAGCTGTAGACATCATGTACAAGATACTGACACAAGAGACTTTTTTTTCCCTTGAAGCTGAAGATATAGTACATTTGAACACAGTGAAATAAGCAATAAATAATCTGAAGTCTGCAGTTTTAGCATTTTGGCTTAGTTGGTGTCATTGCTTGTTTTATGAACTTTAAAATACAACTGTAAAATTTGTTTTACCACTGTGTTATATTCCTATCCTTTACTGATTACACAAGCATATTAAAAATACTATTAGATATTAATGTTCAAAGCACTCTCTTGATTTAATTCTATTTGTTCTTATTTTATTGTCAAAATTTACTTAGTTTATATCAGGTTTTAAGTCAGTCTTTCAGAAACTATAGCTGGTTTCCTCGTACAGAACTGAGACCAGGCTGATTGACATTACATAAGGCTCCAGCAGAAATTTTATTTTATGCTGATTTTTTTAAAGTTGTTCTCTATGCCTCATTGAATCTTGCAGTGATTTTACTGTTCATTTTAAGGCTTAAAAAACCATTTTTCTCTCTGTAAGCACTTGCCTTTCCATTTACTGCAGGTCAGAATTTGACAGCAATTTTTTACTGGGCACCGAAGCATGCACCATGTTAAAAGATGCACAATAAGCAAGAGGTTTTCTTTACCATGTCTCTCTAGTGATTCCAGCTCTAGGAATGCTTCTCATTGGAACTTTGTTAAAGCATTTTACGAGAAACTTTAATATCAGTCACATTTTACAGATGAGTAGACAAGAACACAAAGGACTGACATGACTCAACTACATTAACCAGAGAAGATGGTCTAGCCCAACTTTTAGCATCTAGACTAAATTTTCACAGATACAATACCTGCTTTGTGAATGTAATAAAACAAGAATGGTGATATGAACACAGTCTGATACTTATTAGTCAGTTCCTCCTGAAAGCTACCTCTCTGATCTGTAAAAATTTGTCTATTCAGTAGGAGGTTTGGGGTTTTTTGTTTGGTTGGCTTGGTGTTTTGTGGTTGTTTTTGATTGTTTGTTTTAAAGCAACTTAATAGTTGCGTAGTTCAATAGTGGCTCTCGAGCGTGCATATATACCAGGAAGTCTTCAAGCCAAGAAGTTGTCCAAAAGGAGGTTTTAATTTAGTAACTTGCTTTGCTGATTGTCCAGCTGGATCCAGCATAATTATTTGAGGAAGAGATTCAAAAGGCTATCCCTTCGGTACTCCTCACTGATGTAAATCTGTAAAAAAAAAAATCCCAGGAAAGGTTTAAACGACCTTTGACATTTTAAATTCTTGAAAAAATAAACCTCTTTTCCCTCCTGCCATTTTTACATGACATCATTTCCTTAAGCAATTTGGAGTTTTTAGTCCAAAATGTGTGTCTCTTTCCTGAGAGGAATAGAATTCAACAACATAGGCATTGTTTGTATATATGGACTATTGCTAGATTCCAGGTTTTAATGAACAAATCAGCTGATAAGCGGTGAAGAGTTCTCTTGACAGAAATGTCATATTCTGTTTTCATTTCTCTGCTTTTTACTTTTTGTCATTCTACATATGAGTATAAGTAACCCAGGGCAGAGGCCTTTCAGTCATGTTTTTTTGGAGTTCTGTCTTCAATTTTTGTGAAAAATGAATTTATACCCATAACATGTAAATAAAATCATAGAATCATAGGGTGTTTAGGGTTGCAAGGGACCTTAAAGATCATCTAGTTCCAACCTCTCTGCCATGGGCAGGGACACCTTCCACAAAAACAGATTGCTCAGAGCTCCATCCAACCTGGCCTAGAACACTTCCAGGGATGGGGCATCCACCACTTCTACACAACCTGATACAGTGCCCTTCTCAGTAAAGAATGTCTTTAATCTTCTCTCTTTTGGTTTACAGCCATTCCCCTGTGTCCTACCACTACATGCTTTTTTAAAAAGCCCCTTTTCATCTTCTTTCAGCCTTTTTTAGGTACTAGAAGGCTGCTATAATGTCTCATTGGATTCTCTTCTCCAGCCTGAACAACTCCAATTTTCTCAGCCATTTCTCATGGGAGACATATTCCAACCCTCTGCTCACCTTCATGGCCCTCCTCTGGACTTGCTTCAACACCCAACAGCAAATATTTTCAAATGGGACATTTTCTAAGTAGTCATTACACTGGCATTGTTCCCAGCTTATGGTTGAGTGGTTTCTGGTAGTTGACTACGCTATGCACTTTAAAGAGGAAGGCAAAAAAGGTCAAGTTTTTCATAAAATCATTAGTGAAATGTCAGAAACAATTTAGTCTAAATAAAATATTTCCCCAAAGATAAGAAGTACCCATTATAAGACATTCCTTCCAACTACATTTCTATGCTATTGAATTCATCAGATAAGAATTGGACAGTTGACAAAAACAAAATGCTAATATTTAAGACAAATATCTCTAGAATATTTTCTCTGTAAAAGCAAAGAAAAAAGATAGGCTTTGATTTTGGGAGAGAGTGAAGGCTTGGTTTCATTTGAGATATAAACTCAGACTGAAACTAATTAAAAGAATTTCTCATTGTGGTACCAAATTTAGCTTGAATTTAAAGTTAAAAGCCAGTAGGTGATAAATAAGTTCAGTATAGTGTTGTTTGTTTATACTGTGACGCACTTTATTGTAATAATACCATTTCTTGCAAAGTGTGCAGTTTACCTCATTGAGTCTTATCTAGCAATGGAACAGTTTGAGATTAGGGTTCACCCCTTTTCTAGCTTTTTTCTCTATCTGGAATAGAAGTTTACAGTCCTCTTCTCTGTCTCTTGTCCTTGAACCCAAACACATGTCCATTCTGATGAAGCAGAAAGGAATCCCTCCTGCATTGGTGTCAGGGTGTGATGACCTGCAATATAACAGAAGGAGCAATTGATGCAAAGACTGAGTCCAGTGAGGGAAGCAGAACTTGGTGTGGGAGAGCTATGAAGCCTTTGGCAGGACTCAAGTTTTTATTTTAATATGAGAAAATATAGCTGCTGAGACTGACTTGATCTCAAAGGTCTTTATAATTCAGATGACTATGACTACTTTGGGCTATTTTAAAAACATGAGCTTCAGGATTTTTGCTGGTTTTCAGAACCAAGGAAGATTGATGTTTGTAGTTCTGTTCTGCTTAAATATTCTGTATGAATAAAATAGTTAGCACTGGTTAAAAGGATCCAATATTGAATGGATGGCCCTCATCTTTTACTCTTTCACAAAGAATTTGGTTAATACTTCTGGGACTCATGATATGTCTTTAGTAAAAAAAGAACCTCCTAGTTTCAGGAACTCAGTTTAACAGAGATTCTTATTTTAAAGATTCTAAGACTGTAAACCTTGAATGACAAAAAATGTAGTTTAGGTAGTTTCTGTTTTGATTAGTATTTGAATCATTTTATTATTATTATTTTATTGAGCAATAAAGCCTAATTTGAGACTCAGCAAAGCAGTGTTTTTAGATCTTCGGCTTAATTTATAGCGTGTTCTGTTCTCGCTGAATTAGCTTTCAGATTCCATGTGGTAGTTACTAAGAGTAACTGATGACTCAATTACAGGGTATTTAATCAATCTATCTAACAAATATTTTGTCATATTGAAGACTTAAGTTTATTTGCAAACATTGTTAAGACATTATTTTGTTGATATTGGCTTTTAAAACAAAGGGGTTGACATGATGGATTTTAGAAAGTGCGTAAGGTAGACAACTCCTTTTGGTCCTGTCAAGATCATGTAAGATTCGAGAGTGTTTCAGTAGATGAATCATAGCAAAAGTTTTCATGCCCTAGTACAACAAAGATCATACAGCACAAAAGGCATTGAGATGCTTTGAAATGTTATCCTTTTTAGAAAATTAAAAAAAAAAAAGAAATGTTGTGTTTACAACTGAACTGCCTCTTTCATGCCTTAATTGTATGTGGTTACCAGGGCCTCAAAAGTCCAATGTACTCTTAGATGCAACATTTTCACAGTTCCTCATAACAGCCATTATGTTATAACAAGGCTAGGATTCTAAGAAGTGGACCCAAATCTCTTGCTCCTTCATTTTTTCCATCATTTGCTCCAACATGAAGATTTATCATGAGACTTAGAGATATCAGAATATGGGGTCATTTGTTCATTCCTCCCTTAGTAAATATTAACTTATTTGATCAAGAAATCATGTCACCTCACAAAATTCTCCATGTTGTGATTAAGGTACTGTTCAGACACATCTCAGACACAGTGCTCCCACAATTATCTGATCGAAAACAAAAGAAACCCTGCTATTTAAACACTAGTTAATATTTCATTAAGGAATGCATACCAGCCTGGATCTTTTTATTATAATGAAATGTGTACCTACAGAATATAAATGCATAGATCTTGTTAAACTTCCATGACACAAAGACTGATGTGTTGCTGGTTTGCTAACAAATAAAGATCTTTCTAACCAAACAAAACTCTGACTGTAATTTACTGCAGCTTTTCATATTTTGATGGATAGCTACAATTCAAAGGATGAATTGTGGGTTATAAAGCTGGTTAAGTTAGGATGTTTTTCCCTTTCTCCCTCAAATGTGGATGAAAACTGCATCATTACTATACATGTATCTCCATGTACACAGTTTTCCATAGGTGTGTTATATACTCTGTTACTCACATTTAGATTTTGTGTGGGATCAAGTATATATTACAAAACGAAAGCCTAAAGACCACCCAGGCTGGCATTCACTTCATGAGAATATTGAATCAAACTAGGTTTAAGTATGCTCTTCTAGAATCGAGGCAAAGGAGAAAAGTGATTTTAATAAAAAATCTATTTACCTTGTTTATACAGAAGAACAGAATCTAATTCATTTGTGTGCCCATCTGGACTAGATTGTTCATTTTAAGTTAATTTAGCAAATGGTAGACTGCGACTGCCTTTTTTTTTCCCCAGGAGAAGAGGTTGACAGACAGCTGTGTAGAGATGCCATCTACCCAATCCCGGTGGTGTGCGAAGCGCCGTGCCCAAAGGACTGTGTGCTCAGCATGTGGTCTGCCTGGTCCTCCTGCTCACACACCTGCTCCGGCAAAACCACAGAAGGGAAGCAGCTGCGCGCCCGCTCCATCCTGGCGTATGCAGGTGAAGGTAAGGGCTCACACTCTCGCAGGCTCCTGTCTGATTGTGAATGCTCAGCTGTCTTTGTAATGTCAAAGTAATTTCTTGATTGAAAGGAACAAATTATTAGGAGGAGTTGGGGGGTTTTAAATATAGCAAAATTGTTTAAATGGTTATCCTATTTACTCCTGGTACCTAAAGCTGTTTTAAAGAGGTTTTATTTTGCTCATTTCAGTTAATGTGACTATGTTTTTGTTAATATGCTTAATGTTACTGTTTCTATTTCAGATATATGGTTTTCCTGTTTTCCATTAAAATTAGATAAAGCAAACAGTTTATCTAATACAGACTAGGAACTCTAATTTAGGTCCAATTTGGAAGGATCTAAGTATCCTGAATGCTGAAAAGATGAGAATTTTAATGGCTCAAATGCTAGCAAATGGGTTTTGTAGTTTCTTATCTCAAATCGGTAATTTATGTTACCCCACTAACATTTTTATTCGTAGCAAGGCTTTGGTTTTTGCTCTGCAAGTCCTCACTCGTGAATGGTTTCCATTTATTCAAATGGTCCTTGTGCAGAGTCAGCAGCAAATGCAAAGAGAAGACATAGCTGGAATATAAAGGAGAAGAAGAAATAGGTTTTAGATATAGGTTCATGGCTATTCTTTGATGATTTTTCCTGGTTCCTATAGCTCTTGGTTTTAAGTATTTGGAGAGGAAGAAATATATTCTGTATATAACATGATTCAAAAATGGCCATGTCAGGTATGCCAGGATCCAGCTGATAAAATGCCTTGTGCAACACCAGGAGCCAGGATACATAGGCACCAAAAGTTCTTGGCAGGTTACTGAGAGAAAAGTTAAATGCCTTCAATATAAAAGGATTGCATGTATGTGTTAGTTCTTCTTTTAAACTGTTAAGAATTTTATTACTTTACATTAAGATGAAATTTAGCTGAAAAGTGAAAGCTGCAAGGTATAGAAGCAGTGAACTTTTCTGTTTGCAGACATGGCTAACATTGCTGAAAGTGTACTTTGTATTTGACAGAATTTGGATGACTGTAAAAAAAATTGGTATAGCATATCACTTTCAACCTTTTCTCTGAAGGGAGCCTTTGCTAGAAATGTAAGTGGCAATAAGAACTATATTTTGGTAGCTGATTCAAATCATAGTTATTGAGATGGATCTATGTAACAAAGTAGAAACACTTAAAATTATTGACAAAATTGGGTTTCTGTTGCCCCTTTCTTTACAATGTACCAAACAGACTCATTTTGGGGGACACACAGAGCCAGATAATTCAAATAAACATATATTCAGGTGCTTCTTGCTTGTCCATGTAGGTCAAGACAATAGATTTTTGGTATACTTTTGTAATTTTACTGGACACAGAAATTTAAACTCCTGAGATGCATGCCACAGAAGTGAAAACCTTAATTACTGAAAAAATTATTCCACTTTCTTATGCTTAATCTTAAAAGGTACTCCTTATTCTGACTTTGATAATTAATACAACCTAGGTTAATTTACAAAGTTGCAGATGCAGCAAAGCTGTTCAGCATAGCCTGGATTTTAGGTATGTGAATTTTATTCCTGTTCGTTGTGCAATGATCAGAATCAGCACAGAGTGATCACAGACAGATCTCAAACCACAGAGGTTCTAGTGAAGAAATCCCTAAAGTAAGGCTGAGAAAGCTAACTCATTACTTGGGTGTTGTAGTGCTTCAGCTTTGCTCGAACCCTGGCTTCTTTCCCGCTATTTCAGATGAAGTTATTCTGTGCTTTTTTTTAAGGATACAAGCTGGTAGGTCTACCCAGCTTACAGGAGTGTACTCACATCTTGGTCAGATTTCTTCAACATTGTGCCCCTTTGCACTCTGTACAAACTCCAGAGAATTAAAATATATAAATAAATGAAAGAACCTTCCAAGGCTTAGGGTATTTTTACAACCCTAGCTGGAAGGTACTTTTCACCTTTTCTTGTATTATATTCAAAATGTATCAGTTTGACTTTTATTTTTTATCCTTCAGTGGAATTAGAATTACTGTCATTTTTGTCCTCTTACTCCTGTTATGCCTTTTAGTCATTTGTTACATGACAAATAACTGAATGACTTTTCAGCTCCAGAATTCCATGACCGAGATCAGCTGTGCTCCCAAAACATAAAATACTGAGTGCTGGGAGGTCATTTCATGTTCTAGGAGCACAGAATATATTCATGTATCTGAACATCTGTATTCCATTGATATAAAAGAAAGCTTCACATGAACATCTTTTGGAAAACATACAGTTCTCAGTTCTATTCAGAACTTAGGAAAAATGCACAGAACTGTAGATGGAAGCTCTGTAAGCATCATGTATAACTAAAAATTCCAAGCTGCATAAATGTATAACAAATAATTCCATTTACACGTTAAAACTGAGTTCTGACAACAGCTATCAGTTCTGTTCAGGTGAACAGTCACACAGTGTTTTCTTTTGGATTTCTGAACCTTTTCTTGAACTGTTGGTATGAGAGACAGACCAGGCTAGGTACGCTATTCCATAGGAATTTCTGTATAATGTTGCCATGAGTTTTTACTCAAAACACAATAGGGCAAATATATTGTACATAAATATATTCTATTCCCATTATATATCAGGATTGGCTATTAATTAAAGAAAAAATATGCAAGACTGTTGCAAATAATTTGTATTGTAAGATGACATAAGGAGTCCAGGTGTGGGACCTTGATCACACACATCCTGCTGCTGGTCATTCAGTCCACAAGCCTAGGAAGATCAAAGCATTTCAGGCATTACATACACAGTGAATACTGCAATCCCTCAAAGTATCTGAAGCATTTAATTGTTGTTCATTTGGGTACTTAAACATGAACACCCCATTGAAATTTTTGAGAATCTATAGATACATGTGAAATAGGTTTTTTATCTGGCTCTCAGATGTTTTTTTATCAAGTATTGTCTGTGATTGTTCAGTTTCTCTCCACTTGGCAATGAAAAATATTATATTCTGCCATTTTTATTGGCAGATAACTGTCTGTAATAGAGCTATGTCATTTCACACCTAAGAAATTATTTTTCCTTTTATTTCCGAGCTATCTCTGCTGCTGAATTGTTTTGAAGAAACCATCAAGTTAACATAACTGGCCACCAGGAAACAACCACAGCCTAATAACTTTTTTTTTTTATGACTTAGAATAGGAGTAATTCAGCAGTATTATAAAAGTTCCTCAGTGTCGAGAATAGGTTCACAGGAAAAATATAAGCCCTATGTAAATTACAACAGTGACAAAGTTTGCTAATGAGCTCTAGGACACCGACTGCCTCTCCAGCACCACACTGTTTTCTGCTTGAGCCAGGAGCTGACCTCAGTTGTACACCCTCTCATCATCATTTCCTCATACTGAACAAGACCCTTTTCTTGTGGTCAAACTACAGAGCCTCAAGCACGGTGTGGTCATGCACATCTGGGATGGGTTTATTTACTTGCATTCAGTGGAGAGAAAGGAGTCTCTTCACAAGATAAATACTTACTGTGCTTTGTGAGATGACTCCATGTGGAAATGAGTGTCACAATAACCATTTTTGATATTTTTTCTGAGATCATTGTCCTCAGCTTGAAGGTGTAAAAGGCAAAGTGATTTATAAATTTGCCTGTCTGTGAGACTGCTTATTGTGTTAGCTCATTTGTGTCACTGTCAAATATATCTTGATGGTACCATAAGAAACTCAGAAAAGTCCCTGTATCAAAATACAAAATGACAGCAAAGGACATAGTGATGTTACCTGATATATCATTATATCATATAGTTGTTCTGCATAAATCTAGTAAGGTATCATATACAGCTCAGCCTCACTCTTGAATGTAGGGTTTGTCTATTTTTGTTTTATATTCCGTTTAATATTTCTGCTCTTTTTTAATTCCCTTTTACAATAAATCTTATATAATTAGTAGTGTGCACTGAGACAGCTTCACATTGCTACTATATCTGAGACTAAGAAGTACTAAATGAATCCTAGTTTTTCAGTAAGTAATATATATGTAGACTAATTCTGAATTGGTCATACACTGCCATAGAGTGACACTGGAAAATCGGTGCAACACAGCACAACACTAATGTTGTGGATACATCCTAAGTTTTATTAGTAATATTGATTTTGGAAAATTAAAGATTTAACACCCCACTCCCCCCAAAAAAATCGAAAACGAAACTAAAACCAAAAAACCAAAAGTCAAATGGAAAGAGGAAACTAAGATGACTTAAAAGCTTAATTTAATAAAATGAGAGTGAAGGGAAATTTTTTTTACATATTCTCTTAGGGCAGGGATGCATATGCATGTCAATGTTTTAATATGGGTCTTATTACTTGCTCATAGATTAGCAAAGTGTAGTGCCAGAAGGACTATTTGGTATGACCTCATATATCACAGACCACTAAACATCACAGTTAGATAGTATAGAATATCAGTTGTCTGTCAGATATTCTGTTTGGCAGGGACCAGCATCTCTTCTCATCTATCTGCAAGACTAATTTATTGAATATATAAGAAATAGCTGGATCAAAGGAGTTTCTTCTCAACACTTAGCAAATTATTGTTGATATGCTTTAAAATTTTATTCCTGATAAAATTCCAGTGCAGTTTGAATTTGTAGTTTCAAACAAGAAGTCATGCTTAGGGTTTTTTAATGTATTTACTCTTCCTACACTTCTTGAGGTTGTTTTTAATTTTCGTATTTTCCTGGCTTGAAATAACAGTGCTTGGTAATTAAATCTGAAAGCATAAAATTGAGTAATTGTTTTACCAGCAAATTGCTAATTCACAAAAGAATAAGTTTTGGAGAACATGAGGTTTTTCATGAAACAGGAATAAAAAAACCCACTTAGTTTTGGGACCATGCAAACTGAATTTTCAGGCAAGATTTACTAAGTGACCTGACACCTGTGTGAGAAAGGTGAGCCAGGGCAAGGTATGTTACTGTGTTCTTTTGCTCAGGAGCTCATCAGTTCAGATTGCTGACTGTAGTGAGGGGTCAGGGGCTCAAATCCTATCCTGTAAAAGACTTGAGGACAGGTCTCTCATTTCCCATGGGTCCACTCTGCATCCTGACCTGTTGTATGTGTAGGACAGGTCTGCTTGGTTTGTATAATGGATATACACCAGGTGAGGAAGCATCAGTGTTTGCAGAACAGGAATAGTCTTGGTTCTGACTGTGTCTGTTTTCAGGAAGTGCAGCTGCCTTGAGAAGTGCCTACCTCATTCCTACAGCAAAGAAATGAGTAACACCTCACTCACTAGAATACAAGAGACACTTCAGTCACATCTGTTTTCTCAAACTCTAAGACTATTCCAGCTGTTTTGAAATGCATTTGTAAAACTATATGCATTTGCAAAAATGAGTTATATCAAGATGATTAATTAAAATTATCCTAAATGCTTAAAAAAATATTCATTTGAAATTTAAAAGTTATCAAGTCAATGTCACAAAAAATGATTAATAAAATCCAATCACTGAATATCCTCGAGCAAGGTGTCTTACCCGTTAGCAGTTCCAAACCAGGCAGAAAAGAAGTCTAAGTGTATGACAACTTTGTTAAAGCTTTCAAGGAAACAATATCATAGCTATTTTATGAGCAGTATGCAAGTCCCTCTGCAAACCTAGTCTTTCATTTCCAAGACCACTTTGCTTAAGAATCCAAACCCAAAACGAAATGCTTCAACTGTTTTTTGTATCCTTGAAATTATTATTTTTAGTACTGCCAAGTAGTTATTTACTGTCATCTGATCATCTGTTATTAAAGGATATGTTTATTATTGTATGTCCCTTTTTGACATATTCTGATGAATTCAAATGTCTGTTTCATTTTTTTCCTGTGATACTCATTTACTTTTATATTCCTGTCAAACCTGTTCTCAACTGGGGAAATGCTCATAAAGTTGTTACCCCTACACAGATGTTGTAAAGGGCATCTCTAATTGCCAGTTTTCCAACCCCTTCTGCATTTTGTGTACCTAGTTAAATTTGAGGAAGCACGAGAGAATGCTGTTTTCCTGTAGAGAATGGCACACTGATTTTTATTTTAGTAGTATTATTTCCACATTTTGTTCAGTCTTTGCATGTTTTTTTAACTCCTGGTTTAATCTGAACAGAGCTGTATTCCCACTGAGCTGCAGACATTCATGCCCCAATGTTTTTCATTTACAAGTAATGTCAATCTCATTTTATTCCCTGGATATACATTCTTGCATAGCTGTCGAAACCGAACCTCTGTTGTCAGTTTATTCTCAAATGTCTTAGGAACTGGTGACTGTGGCATTCAATTCTGGGAAAATATTTTTTCCCCCATGCACCCCCTTTAATTTTTAAATTTCATTAAATATTTCCCTTGTGTTTTTTCTTGAGCTAACATCAGATGGAAATACTTAATTTATTAACCTTCCCTACATCTTTTAAATTTTCCTTATTTAACCCTACTAATGGAGGACCATCTAGACTCCTCACATGGTTCAATTTTCCCTTCCATGACAAATAATCTTTGACTTTACTATTTTTTTTCTCTTCAAAATACACTCACTTTCCTAATTTACTTGCTTATATTCCTGTCTGCTTGGTTTAGCTGATTTTTTTTCTTGAGGGATGATGATTAGATAACATTATGAAATTTATCACATAACCAAAATTCTATTTTATCATTTATATTTTTAATTTATTTTTTAGGAAAATATGTCTGGCATTTTTTTATGCTCTGCACACTGACATATATTTTAACCAATTCTAATAGACTTGCATCCATTCTGAACCAAAAAAAAATTCAAGTTATTATTTAATTCGCATTTTTGTAGGTTTTTCTAATCCTCTTTTGCAAAATTTAAGATTAGCTAGTCTGTGGCATGACATCTCAACTAATACAATGTTTACTGTTGCTTGGTTACATCAGTATTTTTAGAAAAAAGCCAGAAATTAAAAATATTCCTAGAGAAATAAATTGAGAATTATGATTTTATCTTGCATTTTCATTAGAATGGACCTTTTCTCATGTGTGCTGCAGATCTAGACCGTGAAGAACAACTTGGGGTATAAAGTATTTTATACTGGTGACTTGACTTTCTTGTTTTGGAGTATTTGAAGTGTCCATTGTTTCTTTGATTACATTTACTTTTTTGTTTAATATCAACAATGAGTGCTTGAAACTCCTTCCCTCCTGTATATCTGTAGAGCAGACAGTCAACTTGAGGTTCAGTGCCGGGATCTAAAGACAATATACTCTACAGCATGCATTTGGTGTGAGCATACATTTTTCTTTTTAGAGAAAAGTCATATGGATCATCAGCATTAACTAACAAAAAGCTCCTCTTTCAGTCGTCTTTCTTACTTTTCTTGTGTTTAGGAGAGGCTAAAATGTTGTTTAGATTTTTCGCTGCCTTTTCATCAGTTGGAGATAGGAGCCTCATTGTTCCTTGTAGGCCAGAATCTTAAACCTAGATTCTGAGTATCTAATAACACCAGATATTTAGCGGGCATGATGTCTGCTCTCAGGGCTGGACATCTAATAGCCTGCGATCAACTGTGGTAGGAAAGACCTCTTCATTTCTCCTGGAGGATTGGGAGGCCAAAGTAGTTTTGAAGTGCTTGAATATAATAAACTGAACAGACTATCTGAAACCAAACACAACAAAGGCAACATTATCTGAGATTTCTTCACAATCATTGACACTTGATTGCATTTTAATCTTAACCTGCTTTGTTATCTTAATCTGGACCTGAAATTGCCAGCTGTGCCATCCTCTTTGGTTTACATAACATGGATAAATATCCACTGGGACCTAGGACAAGAGCTCCAAAAATCTTTTCAATTGATCTGTGCATTAGACATAAACAGTGGTCTTTAGCCATGCATAACTAGAATAATTAACACTTTTTTCTGCCTAGAGCCTTCATACGTCCTTACGTGATCTCTTGCAGTTCCTTTTAGAGAACCCCAAAATAGTAAGGCTGTAGATTACTCCAAGCACGTTAGTGTGTTATAGAAGTTATGATTATTTTGTCATCCTTTTGGTACAGACTTACACACTGTCCATGAACAGTCTGTTCTGTGTGGCTTGTTGACTGAAATTTGTCAATATTGGGCATATGAAGAGGAGGAAAAAGGAACAGCATTTCTTTCATGTAATCAAACTGATAATACATGTAATCAAACTGCTAAAATATAACTAAGAAAATTTCAAAGGGGGTTTGTGGTATGGGTTTTTTAAATAAAAAAAAAAATTGTCTCCTTCCACTGAATGATCTTTTGCCCTCTTTTATTGTTCCAGGAGGAATACAGTGCCCAAATAGTAGTGCCCTCCAGGAAACACGCAGCTGTAACGAGCACTCTTGCACTGTGTACCATTGGCAGACCGGTCCATGGGGACAGTGCATAGAGGACACGTCTGTCTCCGCTTTCAACTCCTCTGCCAGCTGGAATGGGGAGGCCACCTGTTCTGTGGGGATGCAGACAAGAAAGGTCATCTGTGTGAGAGTCAACGTGGGACAAGTAGGCCCAAAAAAGTAAAGATCTTTAAAAATGTCTTCATGCTGTAATTAATGTTTGGATTTTACTGCTTTATATTTTTATCACTGATGACTGCTTTCAAAGGCAAAAAGACCCTCTTTTTTGTGTTCTCATGAGGGAACGTTTAATCTTCTAAAAATATAAAACTGGCACAACAGGAAGACTAGATAATACCTTTCTCACTGTGGATTTTTATGGGTGGTATTTACAGTGGTGATTCTGCTGACAGCTGAATAAATCCAGTTGGGTCCTTGCCACCATCAGGTTGAGTCACGATAAAATTCTTGGAGTATGTGTGTGACATGCAGACCATCACCAAGATCCTTGTTGCCTCCAAACAAGCAGTGCACTGTATGGATTAGTGCAGTTCCACTCAAAAGTAGTGCTGTGAATCTCAATACAGTAGAGCATTTCTTCGTCTCAGAACCAGACCAAGGAGGTGTAGCATAATGGAACCTGACATGTCATTAATTTGAAACATTAGTTTGAACATTAGCTTGACAAACTTTGTGAATTTTTTTTCCCATTTATGTGTTTTTTTAAGTTATGCCTTTGGCCCAATGATTTGGTTTTACAGTTTAATGTGTGACCAGGGTTAAATACGGATTAGCTGCTAGTAAAATGCATTTGATAATATCTTTGTAGGGATTGGCACTCTGTAAATACATACCACTCAGAACAGATTCAAAACTGGAAGAACTGATAGCAGAGGTGGTTTAGAAAGTTCATGAGGCAGCTATTTTCACACTAAATATTTGCTTGCTGCCTGCCATTTGTTGCTTTATTCTGCAGTAGATTTAAGCCTAATTTACTTTAAATGGAAATGTGGGGAGTAATGTCTGCACATTCAGTAATCTAAATTGTTGTGTATCTGCATTAAGTGGCTGTTCTATTTAGTCACGATACCATTATATCTCTTGTTTGGTACATTTACATTAAAAAGCCCACAAACCTTTAATGATTTATCATCCTTTTTAAATCTACTCTAAATGCCTGTACCTTTGATTTGACCTTAAATTCTGGGAGGAGGACTGTTTTATTCTTTCATAAATGAATCATATGAAATGAAAAAAAGTCTTCGTTGATCCTTGAAATCATCACATCAAAATCACTGAATCGTTTTTAAAGACCTAGACATTTAACATGAAAATGTAAATAGGAACCTTGTTTTAAACTCCCCTTAATAAAAAGGATTACTTTGGTATGATACAATCAATATTATTGGCCTTATCTGCCTCACAAGTTACAGACTCCAGCATGTATCTTTTCTGTTTAATTTGACCTTGAGTAAGGACTGCAAAAAAATCAATACTTTGCTTTAAGCCACATATAGTAAATACAAACAATATAAAGCATAGAAATGGTGTTCTAATTGAACTAATTGCCTTGCCTAAGTATCTGAAGAGGAATTGTAGTGTTTAGTGCTCCTGAAAGATGAAGTTCTCAGTGAAATGGTGAATGTGTATATTTCAGACTGTTTTGTATGCTTATAATTTCTCCTGTTTTTTAAGAGAAAAGCCAATGCAAGAAAAGCCATTAGTAAGCCAATGTTCAATGCTTTCCAGAAACACTTTTTATTTTAACCTTCAAGAAAATTTCTGACAACTTCGTCAATATATGTGATTGGTAACAGAGGTTTTTTTTAAAGTGTATCTGATCATGTCTAAATACACCCTTGCATATAGAATCTGATTTTATGAATCACATGGAACCAAGGCACAAGTTGACTTAAAAATGTAAACAGATCTTACAGAGAAGTGATCGAGATTTATGTTGCTATAGCTATATTATTTCTTTTTGTTCACATTGGTGGAAGGAGAGAAAAGGGTGGAGATACCATTCTAAGAGGGCACCGAGGAATGGGTGCTGGTTCATGATAATTGTTCATATACTGAGGAGTGAATGTGAATTGGCAGGAAAATGCAAAGCCAACTGGTAGAAAGCCTGCACGAGCAAGTATTATTATTGAAGAGTATGTTCCTGTAAAGCTGCAAATCAGCTTTCCTTCTCCTCACATTGTACAGGCATAGTTCTCTGCTGACCATGAAGAGTAGATTTTCTTGATAGTTTACCATTAGACTTGCCTCTCTCACCTCTCTGGTCCCAGTTGCCCAGCACTGAAAAGAGGAAAAGCTAGTCATAATAATGTTTTTTTGTAATTATCCAAAAGCTCCCAAATATGGATGTGATGTTTTTCTTACATCTTTACATATTCTTCAGACAGTCCACAGTCTGTATGTGTTTAGAGCAATAGCAATTTTGAAATGATTTTAAATATTTTCAGTACTTCTGTGAGAGTTATTGTTCCATTTTGAAATAAGTATTGCAGCATAGAGAGTTGTTTTTCCTTGATGGAAAAGGACAGAATCCCCACAGAATGGGGAAAATGACCTGCGTAATGAGTCCCATATGTGGCAGTCCAATAATCCTTTTTATATGCTGATCAAGACTCTTCCTAAAACAAGTAAGGTTTTCTCCCTTTTCTGACAGTCTTTCTCAATCTCATTGATCTGGCAGTTTTAAATCCTTTTCTGGTTTCTCTCATAATCACAGCCAGCTTATACCTATTTGTTCCTGGGTTAGCAGTGTTATTTATTTTGAATATGTCTCCTTCCAGAGTTTGTATTTAGATAAAGTGATGAGACCTGAAAATGTATTTTACTAAGCTAAATCAGATGGCTTTTCTTCATAATTATGTGAAAGCTTGAAAATAACCCTTAAAATACAGTCTAGCATGGTGAGTGAGGGATGATGGTTATTTAAATCCTGAGGTGCAGAATACACCAGGTTTGGCTTGCTTTCACCACATGTATTTAATTGCTACTAGTTTTTATATTAGTGCTCCATCCTGGTGAATTCTGGGCAGCAAGCACTGTCCTCATGTGTCTGCAAGCATTCAGTACCTCACATGTTTCACTACTTCATTGCAAAGTGATTGTTTATTTGATAATGCTTCTTTGTAATTTTTGGGTTGTTTTTTTTTTTTTTTTAGATGCCCTGAAAGCCTTCGACCTGAAACTGTGAGACCTTGTCTGCTTCCTTGCAGGAAGGACTGTATTGTGACTCCATTCAGTGACTGGACAGTGTGTCCTTCATCTTGTCAAGAAGGTAATTTTATCCATTTTGTCCTAATAGATTTTAGGAGTAAAAAAATGGGCAGTCAGACTAGCAGTCACTTTTGGCAGAATGCTTATACACATCTCTTTCTGACAGAGGACATGTAATACCTGGTACAGCTGCTGCAGGGAGGACATAGAGTTTTTGCTGAAAAGGACAGTTATTTCAATACATTTTCTATATGCATCTGTTTGGATTTTTTTTCCACAATTTTCCTAATATTACAAACTTCCATTTGAATCTTACACTGATAAAGAGATAACTAGTTACAGGGTAGACACATATCTCTTAACATCATCAGCTTATCATCTTAACATCAATACTTGTACAATGTTAGCATTTTAATTGTCAGATTTTGGTTTTGGAAATACCTGGGTTCATGCTGTTTTCTCATCAGAAAAACCTGAGTCTTTATATACAAGGAGATAAGTATGTATATAAGCACACGTGCAGTTGTATATAATTTTCGCTGGCTGCTTCTACTCCAAGAAAAATTGAAGGAGAGTTAATAAAAACCAACAGACTTTACATTGATGTGAATGGTCCAATTTAAACATATAATCCAACACCATTTTAATACATTTGACAAAATTCTTTAAAACAGTGTGGGTCTCCCCTGAATTTTTATTACTCTGGAATCTCACATGAAGTTAGCGTGATGACAGGCTTAATATTAGCCACATTTTTATGCTTTATTTCTCTTTTTAAGCTTAACAGGAGGCATTTTTCTAATATGTACTCTTACAGACAGACTCTGTAATACCCTCTGTTTCACAGGGTGCTAATCCCTATGTGGGACATGGTGATTACTCACAGCTACCACTTTGTCAGAATGCAAAAGATATAGTTACATCAAACATACACACTTGGGTTGTCATGACCAATTCTTTAGGCTTTATAAAGGACACAAGAATAAAGGCATTTTTGCAGTAATTCCTATCAGTGTTTAGTGCATTCTAACAAATGAAAAAAGGGGTTAGGAAGACTAAATTCATAACCTTTGAAAGAGAGCAGAGAATTGAATCCATTAAATCTGAATCTATGAAATAGTTATTCATTATTAAATACGTGTAATTTTACAGCAGTATTAATTTTCTTTCTGAAATACTTTTGTTGGAGGAGATCATACTGGGCAAAAATTCCATCCTTTTCTGTTCCCATTTCTATGGGTTTTAAGAAAGTTCTTGATGCAATGAGCATATCTTCATAAATATTTACCACAAACTAGTGTGCAGGCTTCTATAAAACAGTATATTTGTGAGCTACAGGAGTTTTGTCTATTTGGCGAGTCGAACTCTCTTTATACTACACAAACAATTTTTATTTCATGGGGTTTACCCATTTGTGCCAGTAAGCAGGTCAGTAGCTTTCCAGGGCTGCACGTCTGTCTTGCCCCTTGTGCCAGCTCCTGGCATCTCCTGGAGCTGTTTGACTCGGGAGTGAAGGGTTTCCTCCGTGCTGAAGAGTGGCCAGGTGGTGGAGAGTCACCGCCGGGATTCTCCTACTGCTCTCTCCTAATTACAATTGCTTGGCTGTGGTCCAGCACACTTCTGTGATCAGACAAGCTGCAGCTGGTGTAATAACCCACCCAAAGCTGATATCAGCGCAGTCAGCCAAATGTCTGCTCTACTGCTCTCTGTGAAAAAAAAAAAACAAACCTCCAAGATTTTTACCTAACATAGGCATGGCTGTGGAACTAATACAGATATGTGGCTTTTCTCTTAATTTTCTGCCTGAAGAACCAATACCTGAAGATGACTGAAATTAAAATTCCTAAAGGAACTATTCACTTTTGTAGTTTTTCATTAATAATGGATGACCATAATAATTAAAAAATGCAAACTGTAAAGGAATTCTAGAGTGGAATTTCTGTTTCTGGTTTTACATGCAAATGATTAGGGTAAGGTTATAGCTTCAAACTGTAAAGTGTAGCAGCAAACTGAGCTGGTTTAATTTTTTTTGTATTGAACTGTTTATTCATTTCAGCTGTCTGTTCATTTGTTCAGTATTGCTGGTATTGCTTTCTGTTTAGTTCTGCTTTCTGGCCTTGAGCTGAAATTGAAGTGCTTTTTCTATTAGGCTTAATTTTTCTGCTTATGGGCAAAATAGCATGTCAATATTATGGCATTTGGTTCAAATACCTTGTTTTCATCCTAATTAGTTTCATCCCTAAGTAGCACCAGTAAAAACAAGCTATTCTGTTCTTTGCAGGGGGTGTCACAGTAAGGAAGCAGTCCCGTCACCGAGTCATCATCCAGCTCCCTGCCAATGGTGGTCGGGAGTGCCCAGACTCTTTGTTTGAGGAAAGGGAATGTGAAGCTTCTCCTGTCTGTCATAACTACAGGTATGTGAGACAATCAACCAGAAAGAGCTCAGACATGATTGTTAAACTTTTACTACCTCTAAAGCTTGCTGAATTCCATTTCTTAGCAGTTGTTGTTTTTCGAACATGTACTATTTAGAAAATAGGATACACATCTGAATCAAGGTTTCACGATAGATATGTAGACTCCATAGGGAATCACCAGTTCATTTTGTTCCAGTTCCTTCACAAGAACAGTGCAGCAACTAAGAATGACTTTCCAGAATAAATTTTTCCTAGAAACTGTTTTGACATTCTATGCATGAAAAAAGTCTTTCTACACTATCCAAAGTGCTGAACTGCAAGCTTATATGTTTAGGAGAGCTGAGTTCTGATGCCACACTGTTCAACCTACCATATCCTTCATTCTTCTATCCCTGTAAGCCCTGAGACAGTCCAGAGCTGAAGATATTCCCCATATGCCCTTTGTCCTCTGCACTGTCCTGATCTTCACCACAGAATGTTGAGGACTGTTCCAGAAGGTGGAACCATCATTGCTTAAGAAAATGTTTGGATAGTTCTGTAATATCCATCTGAGTGTGTGGGAAGGTCTAGACATACAACAAGATCTGGTTGTTGATAGAGACAAAGTTTAGAAGATTTTGATGGTGTTAGTTAGATTTACTTGACAAAATAATAAAAAGATTTTTTTTCTGTTTTATGAATAATAATACACATGAAGCTATTCTCTGTTGCAGAGGTAAAAATAGAATTTAAGCTTAGTTTAATGAAAATAAATTGAGATTAAAGAAATGTGATTCTTTCATCATCTGATAAGAATTATCATTTCAAATTCATTAGGAGCTCACACTCTATGCAACTAAAAGATATTAAAAGATCGAAAAGAACATTGGGAAGCAAACACCAGAGAAATAGAGCTCAAGAACTTTTTATAGTCAAAATTAGAGCCAGAGTTTTATCTTTTAAAATGCTGGCTGCTCCTCATCTCTTCAGTATCTGAGCTGCATGATAATGTGCTGAGCATAAGAAAGAAGAGTTGCTAGTGGTAGATGAGGTCATTTATATTTCATGACATGAACTAATACTAAACACATGTTCCATATATTTCCTTTAGCATCTTTCTGACCTGCACACATGCTGCAACAGATGGACTCACGTGCAGCTGGCTCATGCCTAAGTTAGTTGCTGTCCCATAGAGGCAGGTTGCAAGGAAACTCGAGGTGTAAAACCATTGAGATAGTTTAAAACATGCAAACTGCTGATGGCTGGAGCTGTGGACAACTGTGGATTATTTTAGAGTTGTGACAACAAACATTCTTGCCTGGATTTGTTATATTTAAGGACTGGGGTATTCTGCAGCACTAGCAGGGAACTTTTACAAAGTTTCATAGAGGTTTATATTAATGATAGAATAATTTAAGCAATGCAATATTTCATTTGTTATCAATGTTCTTTTTGTTTGTGTTTTACTTTTGATATGGTGAGCCGATACTTACATTGTGTTGGTTTTCTTGGCTGGCTCCACATTTGTAAGGTGTTGCCACTTAGCAATCCAAGATCCCAGGAATTTCCTGAGATGCCCTTGCAAGCACTCAAGCCCACTGCCCCAATACTTTCCTGCAGCTACCCTTCCTTTTTGTTTCTTATTTCTCCTTTTGGAATAGTATTTTTCAAATGAAGCTTAACAAAGGTATTTGTTTGCTGTGACAACCTTACCTTTGTAATCATATCCTTTAAGGTTTGTGAAAACAAAATAAAAATCCTAAACTTTTGCTCATCCTACCTTATCTTAGTAGGTCCAAGACTTGTCCCTGTTTCAAGAAAGGCAGAATTCTCCATTTATTTTTGTGTTGGAAGGCATGCCTAAGGGAGGGGGTGAAAAAAGACCTGGGGAAGAGGAAAGATCAAGCACCTATAGTGACAGTATTTACTGCCCAAAGACAATCTCAATATTGCCTGAATCAGAAATCAACCCTGCAGTCTTAACTCTGGAATGTATTTGGGAAACTTCAATACACCTTTGCTTCACTGACTTAAGTGGAAGAAAGAAAGGAAGGAAAACAACATGGGAAAGAGGGGAGGTTTATTAGGGTGTAGTACTATTTAAAATTTGTCTTTACTTAATTGGTCCATGCTGATTTTTGAGATGCTAGTGTCCTTTCATTAAATCCACTTTTCAAATTTCAGTATGTCATTTTGTTGAATCATATAATACTCTAAGCATGCTCAGATATAAATTCATAGCAAAGGAATTCTCTTGTTAAATGGGTATTCAATACACGTAATTTTATTGTTCTGTATAGTTTTCTTTTTTGAATTTTCTTTCTCATATTTTGTATAACTGTGTTAGTGCTTTGTCTTAATATATCCACTGTGTATTTTTTTGGCACTGTTAATATAACTTTGTGCTTCAAAATCCTTGAAAATGTATATGGTTTGCTTTCTCTTTCCACCTTTGCTTCCTCCTTTCTTCCATATGTTTTTAGTGGCCTCATCCTAAAAGAACAAAAAAAAGTTAATGGAATAGCGATAAGTTTATAGTACTGTTACTGGTTCTTTTGTGAAGTGCCTGTGACCAGTTAGTAAAAATAAGCAACAGCTCATGGTGATTTATAACACCATCTAGCACTCGTGCTGCCTTGGGTTTGATGGCTACAAGGTTCAGATGGATTGTTTCCCCTCTCATTTCAGGTGGAAGACCCATAAATGGCGCAGGTGCCAGCTGGTACCATGGTACGTGCGCCAAGACAGCCCGGGAGCACATGAGTCTTGTGGACCTGGGCTACAAGCAAGAGGTTAGACCCTTTGTTTCTGTCATTTATTCCTCAGAAATCTATAGATGTACTGGTGTGGGAAGTGCCTTACATTTTAGGACTTGTAACCTAACATTAATTTTATCTATCTTTATGGGCATCAGCGAAGGAAAATACTGAAAGTGTTTAGGGCCATGTCTCAGTATGTTTGGAGTCTCTGGCAGCACAGAGATCCTACAGCCTCTCTGCCACTTGCTCCCTGATGCAATTTGCCTGTGTGACCCCTTACCCTTTCACTGTATATCTCTGAGAACAGTCTGGCTACTTCTTCTCTATACTCTCAAATTAAGGTAGTTACAGAGACCAATGGGAGCATGAGAGATGCAAGACTTTGCATTTACACTGTTAAAGTTTAGTGCCAGCCCATTTCTCCAGGTTGTCAAGGTCCTTTGAATGGCTGTGCTTCCAGGTAGGTACTGACTGCTCAAACTGCCATTGTCCTCAAACTTGCTGAGCATGCTTTCTGTACAGGTTGTTAAGGAGACTAAACAGAATTGTGCCTGGAATTAACCACTGAGGTGAAACAATCTTAAACAGCTGCTGGTTAGACTTCTAAACCACCGACCCTTTGAGCCGAATGATCCAGACATTTTTGCACCATTTTCATTTAACAGCAAATAATTTTTACATCCAAATCCAGCTTTGCTGTCACCTGTTGTCCTGGGATGATGTTATGAAGCCACTTTATTCCTTAACCATCCGCTTCATGCCCAAAGATGCTGTTTCTTTAAGATGGACCTGGGGGGCTTGGCAGGGCTCGGGAGGGAGTGCCCTAGGAGCGCTGTGCTGGTTTTTTGGGTTTCTTTTGTGTTCTAGCTAGCTGGGAAAATGTTCTGTTGTTTTTTCTTGTTCTTTTTGCCCTTCCCTTCCCTCACCTCACTGCCTCCCTTCCCTCCTTGCTGGTCTGGGGAGCCTGAGGGGTGCTCCTGGCTGGTCCGAGCCTGTGCGTCTGTTCCCTCTCTGGGAATTTGTTGTATTTTGAGGTTTGGTGTTTTTTTTTTTTTATCCTGTTCTACACTGTTTTGTTTGTGTGTTAATAAACAGTTTGTTTTTTCCACTTTCACTTCTTGTGACCTACTTTTATTAGTGGAGGAAAAGGGGAGGCCCTTTTCCCTTTGGAGGAGACACTCATTCCGGAGTTTTGTTTCCAAAACCAAGGCACCTGTCTTTATATAGAGATTTTGTGGCTTTAGCAGTTGTGTATGTGTGGCTCTGTTAAGTATAGCCAGGATAAGGGCTTTGTAGGTGCATTAAATACATTCAATAAGAAAATAAATGCAGTTCCTATTTACTGTGTTACAGTAATTGAATTGCTTTGAACTACTGGCCAACCTTGAATTCCAGGAAGGCTTTTCTCCTTTGTTGTTTCTGAGTGCAAACTTCTATTTTTTAAAGCACTGTTAAGTTATTGGCTCAGCAGATTGTGCCATTCCTGAGGAAGGACATTGCTAACTGCAGAAATGAAATGTTCAGGTCATTAACTTCCTTGCAATATTAAAGGAGGTCATGGTATGCTTAAAAAGTTATGGAGTAAATCTTAGGCTAGTAACTCCTGCCGCTTACTCAGAAAGTGTTACAAGAGATCAATTTAGAGCTTACCACAAAATGAAACCTTAAGGCATTGCCTGTTAATACAAAAGACTTCTGGCTCTGGTAATAATTTCAAAGGTTTATCACAATGGAATCTATTTCTAGCAGCTCTGGAGGATACATTCAGATTACACACTGAGAAAATAATATTTCTGTCTTTGATGGCAGGAATTCAGATTGTACAAAGTGTTGTCTTCTGTGCTTGTATGGTAGTACCTAAATCTCTTGACTTTGCCTCAAAGTCTGTTAATAAAGAAAGGTAGCTAATAATAGTGCATGCAGATTGGATTTTATTATTCTTTTGTGTCACCAGAGTTTCTTTTTATTTTTTTAAACATAATTCCAATCATGTACAGGCCACACATATACAGAATAATAAATTATCTTGAAATTAATGGCCTTGTAGTTTTCAAATCTGATAAAACAGACGGGCAGAATTTCCCTTTGGTACTACACAGAGTTCAATATTGTGAAAGATGATGTATTCAAGCAGTAATCTTGTTCCCACAAGCAGATATAATGGAAGTAGCTCTCTAGTGTAATGTGGTCAAGTGGTAGGATGAGTAATCCTTAATTAGGAACCCCTGGAGCAGCTAGGCCTGAAGAAAGCTGGTGTTTTTGATACAATTCTGTGAATGTTTCTGAGATAAATTGTTAGAAAGGAAGATTTTTGTTTACTCCTGTCTTTTTTCAGGTCTATCCCATGTGTAAATTCCATTGTAGAATTCACAGAGGAAGTAATTCAAGTTGGACAACAAAAGTTTATTTGTGCCTCAGTCCAGATATCTAAATATGAATCTAAATATTGTTTAGGCTGTTGCAGTGGTAAAAGTTACAAGCATTAAGGACAGAGAGGGTTTTGTCCAGTATTTGTTCCCATTTATATAAGTGATATAAATCAACATAAAATGCAAGTTTCAAACTCAGGTATATTATGTATCAAGTCTCAGTGTTGTAATACCTCACAATGTGTTGATCGTATCTTTTACTTCTGTACTCAGTAATATAAACTGATAATCTGTAGGAGCTAAACAAAGTAGTACAGCTTTTCCTTAGATTGAGACAAGTAAAATATTTTTCCTTTAAAATGAATATGACTTGGAAATACAAGTTGAATTTTTGCACAAAAGTAAATTTCCCTTTGGGAAACACAATTCTCTAATTCTAGAGATTATCAGATAAAGTTTTATTTACTTCACACCTCAGAAAATTGCATTTTGAACATGAATAGTGTTTTATTTAATAATATAATTTATCTCCTACACAGGGCATCAACATATTCCTTATCCCCTCTTAATTTTCAAATTCAAAATAGGCATGTGTGAATTTTCAGTGATACAAATTATTTTGTTTGCTCCCCTGAACAAGAGTTGATTTCATGCAAGGTGCTCGCTGAAGGGAGGCTGACCTGAGAGCAAACAGACTGAGCTCTGCCCTGGACAGTATTAGAAAGGTTTTACCAGTTCCTGAAGGAAGACGCTGGAAGAGGTTTTATCTCCTCTCCCTGTTAATTATTGGCTCCCTCCTGCATACTTGGCTACTTGTAAATAGAATTTTTACAGGCTGTGGAAAACTTTGCATGTTAATATGTCATTAAAAATTCTGTACTATAAATAGTTTCTTTAATGGCCATTTTGTGATGTAGAAACAGAAAAGGCTGAGCTACTACTGTACAAGTCCTTTGAACCACCCCAAAATCAGGAAATGCTAAACGCTAAAATAAGAAATCCATTTGGTATAACATTCTGATACAGCATTTATGATTGCTGCTGTAATACAGATATTTTGAACAGTACATTTAAACTGTTTGTGATTTCTATACAAATATTGACTGTGAAAATTGATGACATACCACCATTTCTTTTTCAATTGAGAAAGAGTTCTCTTTCAAGTTTCTGGTGCTCATGATTGCAGAAATCACACATTCATCCATTTGTGCTAGTTTGCTTTTGATGACAAAGCGAAATAATAATTTTGTAGAAGTAATCTCTGCCCTTTGGTTTCCCGTGCATTGTCCTTTCATTTTGTGTTGATACTCAGTAGAGCAAGTAATTCCATTCGTCTGTGTGGAAAGAGTTCTGAATTCCTCTTTTTCAGTGCAAGGGGATATTGCCATTGCTATCAGCTTGTCCTATTTCTGACCTGATTGCCCACGCACAACCACTGTAACACATAGATTATCAGCAAATGTGTTAAATGAGAAAGAATAGGAATGTACACCAAGGAAAAGGTACATCTGACCATGCATTCATTAGCAGTTTATTTTGAACAAAATAGTCTGTTACTGTTAATATTTTAGTTAGAAAGACAATTAAATCTGAAGGAAAGATTAGAAGTTAGAAATCATTAAAAATGACTGCTTATGTGTCTGATCTTAAGAGCCTGTGAGTAACTAGAGCATATGCATCCCTTGCTTTCTGTCACAACTTTACTATTTGCACTTCCATCCTTCAGCTTTTTTATCACATTTAGTCTTTCTTGGCAGAAGAGATACTTGGGTGAATCATAAAGTTAGAATTGTGATTCATTGTTAAAGACAACTTTGTTTCTATCTGTCTTGTATAATGAAGGTTTTTTTACAAATCATGTCAGTTTAAATGAATGTCATAAAACTGTAACTTGGGTCAATGCAGAGGAAAGAGAATAAAAGGATTTGGTGGTTTCTGGGTTTTTTTTTAAAAAAAAGATTTTCTTTAGAAATGCTTTTAAAAAATTGTTAGCTATTCATGCAAATAATGGGCAAGTATTTATATCTAATCCTAAGCACAGTAAAATAGCACTTAATACTGAGCAGAAAATTCATTGCTGTAGTCATGAACTGTATGAAGAAGGCTGGTGATCATAGCAATCATGTTGAATTCCTATGATGAATGAAAATCTGAATTTGTTATCACTGAAAAAATGCCCTTTAACAGTGGATAAGCAGGGCAGGAATGTATTACAGAGCTGAAGCAACTTAAGACATCAGTCTTTTGTTCAAAACCCTCAAGAGGAGATGATGTGTGTGCATCAGCAAGGAATTTGAAACCTCCTTTTAACCTACCCAACAAGAAAACAAAATACAGAGAAAAGCTATATTTTACTGCAACAACATTTATGTTGTGTTTATTTTCATCAGCTGTTTCTCAACTAACAAGACCTAATTTGATCAGATGTATTGATGAGCCACCTGAAATTCATGAGAGAGGCACAGTGGTGGCAAATACAAAATACTACCCTCCCCCCCAAAGAAAATAAAAATTAAAAAAACAACTACCAGCCAAAAACTAGAACAAGAGAATAAATGCTTAATAAACCCAAGCTACTGATATTTGATGGGGATTTGGACTGTCATGGTGAGAAGAATCTGCTTCAGCTGGGGTGTGCTAAGAGATACCACTCTGTATTTTTAAGGCCAACATTTATTAGTACATAAATCTAACTTCAGAATAGTAGTCTGCTCAATGAGATAGAAAAATGAAGTTTGAAATTGTGAACAACTTAGGCAGGTATATGTTATGTTATACTCATACCTTAATCTGTGATAGTAGATCTCAGCTTCAGTGACGTGTGAAGGGACTTAGAAATACAGCTCAAATCCCTTTAGAATTGTAAAGGAAAACCTAAGAAAGACTAAAACTTGTTTTGCGAGTAGCTCCCGCAAATTGAAGTAGGGCTTCTTGGGCTGCATCCCAATGGTAGTGAAGAGGACATGTAGCAGATGAGAAGCTTGAGTGCCCAAACTGCGGTAGCCTGATCACGTCATGATGTATATGGATGGATGCACATGGTATGGGCCATCCCAGTGACCAAAAAGAGATTTGCAGAAGGATGCACAGCCTGCAGTCCTTGCCACCATGAATCTTCCTCAGAGTTTTGCAGGAGACATGGGATGAAAATTGCAAAATCTGTCAGGATATTCCATAATAGCAAGAGGAAGGTTAATTGTAAATTTAAATAGAAGTTAAAGTAACCTGACAGAGAGAATACCTGAATAGCTGTGCTTGATGTCACTGGGAATTGGCCTTTATTAAAGACCTGGTCTCGAGCTCTCACTATTCTTTATTCACAGGGTGTATGTAGTTATTTGAAAGACAAAGGAATGTGAGAAAGCTTCCCAGGATGGCCATGAGCACACAGAGAAGCCTTGCAGGCTTGTTTGAGCCATGGGGAGGCTCAAAGGCAGAACAAGTGGTCAAAAGCACTTTTCTTGCTCCATAGCTAAACAGGGACAGCAGCCTCCCTCTCCAGGCATCGCTTAGGGAGGCAGGGGACTTTGCTGTTGTGGGTGTTTCATGCCCTTACTGAAAGCACAAGATCGTGGAGCTATAAACTACTATTTTAATATTATTGAGACTTAACAGATGAGAGTGCTCTATTGCCTAGTTTGTATTTTAGCAAAGTACAGTGATCATCTTCAGTAGTCATAAGTAAGAATTTGGACAACTGCTCAAAAGCAGTGTTTACATAAGAAGTTAATTTTTTATTTGCAAAAAAAAAAAAGAGCCACAATCTCCAGACAACTTTATTTAGCAGAAATACATTGTTATTGTCTTTGGAACATAAAGAACACTCAGGCTTGTATTTTCACAATATTATGGACACGTGCTCCTTCCTAAAGTACTTCATGGTAGGAACATTTTGTCACACTGTGTCTAGTCTGCTGTGTCCCACAAAGAAAGAAATAAACAGATGAAATCATAGCTGAGACAACATATATAGAAAGCATAAGAAAAGGTAGTGTGCTGAAATAATTCTTGTTTTCTAGAATTGAAAAAGAATATTTTTGTTGTTAAAAACACTTAACAATTGAAAAAATGGTATCACAAGTGTGTTGTTAAAGAAAGGACAATAGAGCACCTTTATTTATAAAGAAATTTTTAGGTACAAGATTCACTGAATTTCATATCTCAGTGAAATGTCAGTGAAGGATGCTAATGATGGTAGCACTGGAAAGGTTTTTATATAAACTCACACATGACATGACTTGCTGAAATACAGTCTCAGTGTTTCATTATGCCAACAAGAAATATATTAGCCTGTAGTCTCCTGTGGGGACTTGGTGGAAACAATGCTATCCGATAAAGTTTTAATTACATCAAAGTCCCTTGTCTATTAAATTTAGACTGCTATTTATTTCGCACCTTTCTTCTGGGAGCTAATAGTTGTTAAATACCAGAACATGGTTTCCATGTTAAATTTGATTTTTCTGTTAGCTGTACTCTTGGTTTATGTTTTCACTTAATAACTCAGTGTTTAATTCAGTAATGGAGGAACCATGCTCTTTCCACTTACTGCTAATGTCTGTAATAAATATAATGTGGTTGTATAAGCAAAATAATTAGCCTGGTATGGTATAGCTTTATGTAGTTGAAGACACTTCTCTCTATAGTGAGTTAATCAACTTCTACAGAATGTAATTAAAAAACCATAGGTTTGATCAAAGAGGCAGGGGATGAGTTTGCCCAGATTAGCTTGTGAGTGGAAAAAGTAACTCCTCTAACAGTGAGAGCATTTCAGGTGTCAAGATAGCTGGCCAAAAGAGTGTATTAATGGACTGTATAGGGTTGTCAAAATCCCTGCTTCTAATAATGGAAAATACCCACTTTTCAGCAGTTACAAGGAGTATAAACCTTTCACAATGATACCTGAATCTGGAAAATAACAATAGGAAAACAGAACACAGAATGAATCATCCAGGTCTTGTCAACTAGAAGTAGCATGAATAGTTATGGACAGGCACTGTGAAAATTAAGGTTTGGGAATTGATTTAGTATGCCAAGCTGTCCTCTAATTTGTGTTGTTATTAAGGTGAAATATTTAGGTCTTGAGAATGAAGAGTTTTCCTGCTTTGATTGCTACGGTACAACTGACAGTTAATCTGGAAAAAAACCAAAGTGTTAATCCTCAGGGGAGCTTTTCACCTGAGTCTGCCTGATGTAAATTAGATGCATTAATATGAGTCTGAAAAAAATCATGGCAGAGTGGATATATGCTCATGGAGTAATATTTAATAACTAGGAAAGATGAGGGAATGAATACTAGCTTTATAGAAACCAAATTTAGCTAGAAAGAAAGAATGTTGTTTGGTGGACAATGTTTACTGTCCTATCAAAGGACTAGATGGAGAGGCAGCATGTAAAATGAGTATTAAACTTTCAAAGAAATTTATTAAAGGATATTGGCTAATTAGTCGACTGTCTTTTAGCCCTTGGCCAAGTATAGTTTTCATTGCTGAAAATGGTGGCCTGTATCTAACTGAGAATGCAGTGAAGATAATGCAATTAGTTTTGCTGATGTGTGCACATAGCAAGGTCAAACTCAAGACAGAGGATTTAGGTTTGACCTCTGTGAATTTCCACATGGCGAAACTAGTCTGAACTATGTTTTTACCTTAAGGAAATTGATGTGTGCTATTAGCAGAGAATTGTATCTCACAAGAATCCAAAGCTATAGCCTCGGCTTTTATTGGAAGATAGGGGTTTGACTTGTGTTTTTCTAAAATATTTGTGTAATCTTAGAAATCCCATAGTATGGATTTTCAATTTTTAGATATTCGATTTTTCTCACTGAATCACTAGACCTATGTCTGAAAAAAATATTTCCTCATATAAACTACACTAAAAATAATAGGATTTGACAGAATAATTGTATTAGACAGTGTGCAGCTGGTCACAATAAGCACAACTTAATGCAGTGCTGAGCCTATTACAAACAGTGCTGGCAGCCCTGCTCCAAAGGGCAGTCAAGGATCAGGGAAGTTGTTTGCTTAGTATCTCAGGAAAAACACGCCCCCCTCCTTTTCAGTGTTTTACCACAAACGTGTGGCAAAAACAGTTCCCTTGGGACCTTTGGACATATTTTAGTAGGCACAAGGACTTGAAATGGAACATACGGGTCAAGTTCAGCTTCCTACAGTCTTCATGAGGCAGAAATTTAGTTTAGAACTGTCAAACTAAAAAGCTTTTTTAAGAAATCACAGGTCACTAGACCATTACAATTACCTCAAAGCAATCTAAAAAAAAAAGTTTCCTGAACTGTTGTAGAGGGTTCAGTTCGTAAACCGGGCAGAAACACCAATTAAATGTAGCGGTTTGGTTCAAAATATCTATTACTTACTTATTTTCCTTCTGTGAGATAAGATTTAGGAGAAAGCAAAGCAGACACAAAACTTAAAAGAATATAAAGAAGTTTATTAACAGACCTAAAAGAAAGAAAAAAAGTCAGACTAAGCCTTCAGAACACTTCTCTTCCCCCTACCTTTCTCCCCTCTCCCACTGACAACATAAAAAGACAACCCTTAAGATTCTCAGTCAGTTTACCACCTCTATAATAACCTTTTTCAGTTCACTTAGGGAGAGGAGTCTCTCTTGCTCATGCTATGGAGACATCTCCATAAGAAACAGTTCTCTTGTGGCTTCAATGTCACAGCAAGACAGCTGCCCAGGTTGGTTCTCTGCTTGCATGTGAAAGTCCCTTCCCTCGACTTACAGCTTTCCCACAACTGTTTTCGAGGGTCCAATCTTTAGCTAATGGGGTTCCATTTTAAGGATGAGCTGTTCAGAAACAAAGGTTCTCTTCACCTATCTCTGGGAGCATCTTCATCCCCAGGAACAGAGGTCTTCTCCTTGCCTGGGAGCAAGGGTAATCATCACTTTCATCTATCTCTGTTCAAGCTTCTCATCAAATTACAGCTACTTCAACATTTGCTTATTTCAGCACATTGTGCTTTTGCTCGCAATTGCAGTTTGAACGCTTCACCCCCCCATGCTTTCATGAAATTACGACGGGTACTCTGATGTATCATAGTCCATCACCATAGCTTTACAACAGAATTATAGCTCCTAGGTTTGAAGCATCTTCTCTTTCTCTTCTCTCAGGGTTTCAGCCCTTCTTCACTGACTTAAGTGTCTTTATGATATTTTCTTCACATGCCTTCACCTTTCCTCTGACTCAGGAGAGGATTGATGTCTGCAGGCTTCATCCGTTCTAGAGGAAACTTACAACACCAAAAGGGTTCATCTCACCCGGGCCTTGCAGCTGGAATTCGCCTCTCGCTGTTGGCCACATCATCTTTTCTGGGCAGTGGCCTCAGATGAATTTCGGCCGCACTGGCTGAGGGCCGGCCTGCACAGAGCAGGGCTGTGGCGGGGGCCGGCCCGCATGGAGCAGAGGGCTGCCTGCACAGAGCAGGGCTGTGGCGGGGGCCGGCCCGCATGGAGCAGAGGGCTGCCTGCACAGAGCAGGGCTGTGGCGGGGGCCGCCTGCACAGAGCAGGGCTGTGGCGGGGGCCGGCCCGTATGGAGCAGAGGGCTGCCTGCACAGAGCAGGGCTGTGGCGGGGGCCGGCCCGCATGGAGCAGGGGGCTGCCTGCACAGAACAGGGCTGTGGCGGGGGCCGGCCCGCATGGAGCAGGGGGCTGCCTGCACAGAACAGGGCTGTGGCGGGGGCCGGCCCGCATGGAGCAGGGGGCTGCCTGCACAGAACAGGGCTGTGGCGGGGGCCGGCCCGCATGGAGCAGGGCCGCGGGAGGGCCCGGCCCGGCCCCGCTGGGCTGCCTGCAGCCCCCCAGTTACCTGTCTGAAAGCTGGAAGCAAGAGAGCTTTCCCGGGGTCTGTTCATTCTTAAATGTGGATCACAGAGGCGTGTCAAGCTTCTTAAGTGGCTTTAAAAAGTTGCCGATATTCAAACTAGCCAGTTGATTGGTTCTGTCAGGTCATAGAGGAAGCTGTAAGCACCACTTTGCAAGAGAATCACTTCCGTGGCTGAAGCCCTCTTTACTAAAAACCCAAACTATACTAAACCATGACAACTATGCTTCCTTTTTTCCTCCTGGAGGAAATAGTTATAGAATCATAGAATATCCTGAGTTGGAAGGGACCCACAAGGATCATCGAAGTCCAATATCTGGCCCTGCACAGGACAGCCCCAAGAGCCACACCATGTACCTGAGAGTGTTGTCCAAATGCTTCTTGAACTCTGTCAGGCTTGGTGCTGTGACCACTTCCCTGGGAAGCCTCTTCCAGTTCCCAACTGTGTGAAGAACCCTTTCCTTATGTCTAAACTAACACCCCTGACACAGCTTCAGACCATTCCCTTGTGTCCTGTCAATGGTCACCAGAGAGCAGAGTTGGGCACCTGTCCCTCTTCTTGCCCACTCATGGGCGGTTTTCTCTTTTATTTATTATCAAACTCTGCTTTTCTCCAACAGTTGAACTTGATTTTTTTTTTCAGTACATGCTAACAAAGAAATTATTGTCAGAACAATTAAAGAGCTATGCTTAAATTATGGAGTATAATATAAAAAGCTATATTCCTTCATATGTATACAGAATATTTGGATGCAATGCTACTGCAACAATAGGTGACCCAAATTATTTTACAGTCTTGAGCTACCGCATCTACTGAGTGCTGTCAGATGCCAAGAAGCATAAATATAATTCCATTGTGTGAACAAACAACTAGAAGTTTCCTATCTTGTTGCTGTATAATAAGTCTTATGTTGTTTTGGGGAAGGACCTAAAGTTAGGTTTATTGAGCTTAGGATAGAATAGATAAGTAACCATGCGTAAAAAAAATATACTTCAGAAAAAATTATAGAGCATTGTTGACTTTGATGGAGGGGTAGAGAGCCTCCTCAGCAAGTTTGCTGGTGATACAAAACTGGGATGAGTGTTTGATACCCCAGAGGTCTGTGTAGCCTTTCAGAAGGATCCAGAGAGTTTGGAGAGATGGGCAGAGAAGAACCATCTGATATAAAACAAGGGCAAGTGCAGGGTCCTGGACCTGGAGAGGAATAACCCCATGCACCAGCATAGGCTAGGACTGACCTGCTGGAGAGCAGCTCTGGGGAGAAGGACCTGGGGGTCCTAGTGGACAATGAGTTTTCCATGAGCCAGCGATGCCCTTTATGGCCAAGGAGGCCAGTGGTATCCTGGGATGCATTAGCAAGAGCATTGCCAGCAGGTTGAGGGAGATGATCCTGCCCCTCTGCTCAGTCCTGGTGAGTCTGCACCTGGAGTCCAGTTCTGGGCTCCTCAATACAAGAGAGACATGGAACTTCTGGAGCAGATCCAGCTGAGGGTAACAAAGACGATTAAGGGACTGGAGCATTTCTCTTTTGAGGAAAGGCTGAGGGAGCTGGGCCTGTTCAGCCTTGAGGAGATTGAGAGGGGATCATATCAATTTGTATAAGTATTTGAAGGGAGGATGTGAAAATGACAGAGCCAGGTTCTTCTTGGTGGCGCCAAGGAGTAGCATGGACAAGAGACAACAGGCAGAAACTGAAGCACAGAACGTTTCACCTGAACATGAAGAAGAAATTTTTTACTGTGAGGATGACTGAGCACTGGAACAGATTGCACAGAGAAGTTGTGGAGCCTCCTTCCCTGGAGGTATTCAAAAGCTTTCTGGGTGCAATTCTGTGCCATGTGCGCTAGGGGACCCTGCTTGAGCAGGGACCTCCAGTAATCCCTTAACATTAACCATTCTGTGGTTGTTAAAGACTATATTAATGAAACAGCCCTCCCTATTCTTTGTAAATCCTTATGTTCCAACTCCTACTCCTTACTTAAGGAATTTGTTTTTCTTCTTAAGTAAGAAGCTTTTATTCAGGACATGGCTATCCTGTTCTATAAAGTTGTACCCCTATTGGCTGATGATCCTTCCCTAGGAAAGAATGCTGTATTCTTTAAACCTTTTCCAAGACTAAAAATTGCTGAAGAACATCAGGCAGCAATACTTCTGTAAAGGCTTAAGTGGTATCCAGAACTCAAATATGCTTCTAAATTTTATGTCTATCCATCTTTCTAAAATTCAATCTGCTGGTAAAACTTTATAACATACAATTAAGTTACTTAAGACGGTGTTGCAAGTTTTTTAATGTCTGAGATGTAGGCTATGTCAGTAGGAAAAAGGATAATGTGTAAAGTGGTATAGCAGGTGTGGATAACATGGTACAACCTTTATAATATTTACAGTTTTCTGCAATTTTTTTTCCTGGTAAGTCCTGATAAATTATTTTATACAGAATCTGTAAAAAGTGAGAAATGTCAAATGTATTCATTCAAGGTAAAACTGGTGGCAAGTATTAAGTTGTTGTATAGGTATTCTGGGCTTTCAGTGTGATTTTCCAGTAGAATATTGTAATCTTTACTTAACTGAATAGAGACATTCATTAAAAAAATGCTGAATTAGACGCCACCTCTTTTTGCTTCCAGCAATTACTTGTCGCAGACAAGATGGAGGACCAGCTGACATCAGTGAGTGCCTTAAATACTCTGGCCCATTACCACCCTTAACACAGATGTGCCAGATTCCCTGCCAAGATGACTGTCAGTTTACGAACTGGTCAAAATTTTCTCCCTGTAATGGGGACTGTGGAGGAGTCAGGACAAGAAAACGCACTCTTGTTGGTAAGAGTAACAAGCAAAATAATGTCTCTTTTATTAATTATTGATACTGTTTTGTTTAAAACCTGAGGACTTCTGAGGTTCCCTTATGACAAATGTCATAGTGGCAGAAACCAGATGCAGTGTCATGCTCTATATGCTGTTGGTGGAGCAATACCCAGGAGTAAAAACTCGTGCCATATGTCAGAGACTCTTGATATGGGTAAGTGGCTAGAAAGAAGATAGGAGAACATAGAAAAATGCCATTTTTTTCCTAAATATAGTGCACATAGTAGGATTTTTTTGTTGTTGTTCTGTTGGGGTTGTTTATTTGTTTGTTTGTGTGGGTTTTTTTGACAGACAAGTCAGCAATCATCTCACCTTAACATGATCAGATGTTAGCCCACTTGTCTTCCTCTTCCCACATTTGGTCTCGGCTAAAGTGGACTTCCCTCTCTGATGGTGTTTTTTAGTGCATTTAGAATTACTATGGCAGCTGAGTGCTTTCAGCATTTTGCTATAGATTACCATTTTCAGCCTTAAGCTTTTGTTTACCTCTTTTGAACTTAGCTGCAGTCTTGAATGTCAGATTTGTGATTAAGCCAGTCCTTTCTCTGGCTGAATGTTGGCTCTCCGAGTTCTTTCTTTTGCCATTCTTCCATTGTCTACATTCAGCACCACAGACCACATGAGGCAATATGCTTAATTTTCTGCCTTATTTCTTGAGACAATTTTGTGTCCTTATTTGTGCTCTTATTTTGTGTCTTTTAGGTTTTACTTAGCAGAATAAAAAGATTTACCAGTGATGCCCTCACCGCAGACTTGTCCTAGTTCTACATAATGGACACTGTTTCACTTTGAAACATTTTTCTCTTCAACTTCTTTTTAATCTGTTGTTTTGTTGGGGGAGTTTTTTGAAATTGTTTTTTCTTCTGCATAAAGTGAAGAGAAAAAAAAAAAACATGCTTTGCTTCTAAATTATAATTGAAAGCTCAAGAGTGAGGCTTAGGCTCTGTCACAGCGCTCTTTGCCAATTAGTCCGTATTGTCTGTGGTGAAGGAAAGCAGCTAAGGGGGGTGCCCATTAGCAGCTTCTGAAAGAATGTGATAGGATCCAAACCCTATCCCCATCTCTATCCCCCTGCAAATCAGAAAACCAGTGGACAATGAATAATTCATGATCTTAAGGAAGCCTCACTGTGACTAATAATTCCAGTAAACTTTATGTCAGGTTTGCTTCCACAATGAAAAAAATGAACAGAACTGACTAACAGCATTTTTCCGTATTTTAAAAACAGACCAAGAAAGGACATATTCTCCTACCACATCATTAACACTTTGTGATACTTCCTGTCCTCATTTAAGTTACCCATTTGAACTTGCTAACTCTGTGATGTGTGCTGTGGTGTGTTCTCTGTGGCAATGTGTTAAGCAGACTAACTTGTAATGCTTGACTTGGAGCAAATTCATAATTATTCCCAGTAAATACTTCCAGAGGAGAAGCATACATTTAGTAAGGAGTTGTGTTGTCAAAAGGATGATAAACTTTTTTCCAGGTACCCACTTTCTATTCTAAATGAAAGCAGTAGTAAATACAAGAACTAAGGATGCTGCAAAGTTGTGTCCAGTGCCTTGTTTTGAATAGCAAGGAAAATGCTACATGTATTGGTTTTGCACCAAAAATACAGAATATTAATTTACAGTATTATCTAAGTAACAACTTCTTAGATACTACTTAGTAACAACAACTACTTTTGCAAGGACTACTACATTAATTTATAGGAACTGTCTGGCATGGAAAGAAAACTAAGCAAACTTTACCAAAGAGAAGATTTAAATAGATTTAATGGGAAGGGGAAATTGAGCGGATGGCTATGCTCCAGTTTAGGAAAGAAAACAAGAACAGAATTGAATGGAAACAAATCCAGAGAAGGAGCTTATTCTGTTAGAGGGGAAGAATGGTAATTATGAACAAATGTACGATAACAGATGATTAAATTAAATAATTTTGACATTTTAAAAGAAGGTGCTATTGTAGCAAAGATGCATGTTTCTTCCTTCTGCAATTTCATTCAACTTGAAAAAGCTTGATCCAGATAGAAATCTTGTTATTGAACTGCACACTGCTGATGAAATAGGAGGAAAAGGGTGTGTTTGTTTAATTGCTAACTTTTTCAAACTTTACTCCCCAAACATTTTTATCCAAGATAAATATAAATTACATCTTCTTTTTAAAAAAGACATTGCCTTTGTGCAAATTGTAGGTATCCACTACTTTAGAAATTCAAGTCAATAACCTAACTTAATAAAGATTAATGTAACTAGTATTAGGCATGTGTATGTGGTTGCAAGCACTTTTTACAGAAGTCTAAATGAAATATTTGGGAGATAAGCTGTAAACTGATACAAACTTGCTAAAATAACTATTTTTTCTTTCTAGGAAAAAGTAAGAAAAAGGACAAATGCAGAAATTCTCAGTTGTATCCTCTGATTGAGAATCAGTTTTGTCCATGTGACAAGTATAGTGCTCAGTCTGTGGGAAATTGGTCAGACTGTATTTTACCAGAGGGTAAGACAGAAGTATTGCTGGGAATGAAGGTACAAGGAGACGTTAAGGAATGTGGACAAGGCTATCGTTACCAGGCCATGGCATGCTACGACCAAAACAATCGACTTGTGGAAACCTCACGATGCAACAGTCATGGTATTTACAAGCCTATTTTCTTTCATCTGTTTACTTATGTGCTTTATTTAAATTTAACATTACATGTATACAAGTAGAATTAGGAGATTAATATTTATTGGTTAGGCTGCTTTTATCACAAGATACCTTCAAACCCAGCACATATTTTTGCTGACTTTTAAAATTGTAGCATTAAGTAAAATCATGGTAAGCTACTAATTAGGTATTTTAATTGAAAAAATTAAAATATTGTTCTTTTTCCTGATAACTGTACCTAGAAAATTGAGAATAAAGCCATTTAGAAGGGGCAAATTCTCAAAAATTTAACAAGCACAGGACTATTTTGGAAAGGCTGAAATTCCACAGATTCTTTAAACTCCTTATATAGCCTTATCTCTACCATTTGCTCTTCAGCGCTTTAGCAAACAGGCATGCATTGACCTGAGTTCAACAGCACACAGCACTTTTTCTGTGTGTAAATCTGTCATGTGTAAAACTAGCATGGTTAAAAACTTTATATTCTTTGTATTTTCATTGCTCCAGGAAAGAAGAGTGTTCCTTCCTAAAGGGGATGCATCTGTAGCATTAGGGTCAAAACTGGCAGTTTCTGGTTTTCAGTGAGCCAGAAATGTGCTAATTGACATCACTGGAGTTTTTGTGTTCATTTTTTTCCTGCTTGTGGTGCAAACCTGTATCTGAACAATTGGTATGAAAAAACTGTGTGTTAGTGCCATTAAAAGGTCAATGTGAGTTTAATTCACATATGTTCTACTCTCTAATGTTAAATTAAGATAACAGAAATTTCATTTATTTAGTTGGCTATATTTGAAATAGCTAATCAAAGAAATTAAATTAAATGAGGAGATTTTAATTCATGCTATTAATTCCAGTTTAGAGATTTGATAAACTAGAAATTCAATCTATCAAATCAAGTCAAGGCGTTAGCACATCTTTGTTATTTGTTGGAAAAGTGAGCATTCAGCTACATTCCTCAAAGCAAAGCTGGAAGATAATTTCATGGAGAATTTTGTCCCTTTTTTTTTATTCAAAATCATCTTTTGCTGTAGATAACTCATACTTGAAAGGTAAGTTTATTTAAACACATCTGAATGACAAAGTCTAAATCCTAAGTTCTCATGGGACAGCAAATCGTTTTACTCTGAGAACGTTCTTTAATTCTGCTCTCAGCTATTTGCTCAGTGATGAGGTCTGCAAAGAGCTAGTTTTGTTCTGGGTAGTATAAAGAGGATATGCTATACTTGGTCAGCCTGACCATGACCACTTGCTATCTTTGTAGTACCAAAAGAAGCGTCTGCTTTTAACGACCAGCAGTTGTGTGAGCACAGATATGCCTGGACTGGGCAGTTGTCCTGGGAGAATTAGGAATCTCCTCCGAAACTGCTCAAAAAAAAAGTTGTGGAATAATCTGATTTGTTCTGAAGGCACCATTAGAAAATACAGAACAGAAACTTTTTCCTATTTCTTTGCTGATGGTTTTTAAAATTTAACAGTATTTGACACTATTTTAGAAATTCATGTTTTTTCAGCATTAAGTTCAGAGTGACCTTTGAAAAGTGAAAAATTGTAAAAGCACTTCAATATGTAGGAAAATAGGGGAACTGATGTCCCATGGCCAATCATTTTTCAATGACTTGAAGAATGGGGACTGCCAGCTCTTGTATCAAAAAAAAGGAAACTGCTTGTCCAAGAGCAAATTGTAGGTGTTGTATGTGGTAGGTAGCATGCTGCTGCTAGGAACGATTTTCTTGTGTAGAACAAGTCGGGATGTAGCTGCGTTCAAGCCCTAGCAGTGCATTTTGAGGTGCAATTCCATTGTAAGAAACAAAGAGGAATGAAAAATTATAAAAAAAGAATATTCTCAACCATCATTGTTTACCCTGTCATAACTCTCTCTTCATGATAGTAATTTCTGATCCAATATATTTCATCAGTGAATGTGGCCTACATTCACAGTGACCACAATGGATAATAATCCAGTGGAAAAGCTGCTAACAATGTATTACTGTTATTCCTACTATACCAGGGCAATTGTTTACATGCTACTAGCACTCACAGGCATCCTTCCAAAAACACAATACAGCATTGCTTTGTTGTACGCTTTTTTTCTCCAGTTCCATCCCATTTTTCTCATGGGAGATTTGAAGTCTCATTAAACTTTGTAAAATGGAAATGTTTTCCTGTCATTACTAAACTTGTTGTAGATTGGGAAGCCTGAACCCATTGTTTTTATGTGGTGTTTTCTTTTGAATTCTTTCTTTCTAGACCAGTTCATTAAGGTGTCTGGTTCCTCAATATTCCACCACACCACCCCCCACCACACCACCCCCCGCCTCACCCCCCTCCCCGTTTCTGTCTTCTCATCAGTTCAATTTGAGGGGGACAGTACATCTTAATTTAGTCCATGGTGTAATGTGTGAGCAGATGAAGCTTGGAATTAATACTGAGCTAATCCTGTATTCCTCTACTTTCCTAAAATTGTTTGACAGGAATTTCATGTACACAGGGAATGAAGTATCTAACATGACTTTGATGATAAAGGTTTAAACTGATGCTAATGAATACGTCACTAAATTTCTGCTTTCCTTTCCAGAAGATCCTGTTATTGACAGGTGTTGTACATACACATAGTATAGGCTTATGTAAAGCTTACCTAATTTATTGTCTGCCTTCAGCATTTTTCCAGGTTTAGCATACTTTTGCAGATGCAAGGGAGCTAGAACAAATAATATAGACTTTTCAATCTAATTTTAGTTTATGTTTACTGCCTTTTCTGAGTAACTGCTTTGTATTCATGGATTACATTCTGATGATTTTTAAAATTTTTTTCGATGTATACAAACTGCTGTTTTGCTAGTTAAATCTTATTTTTATATCTTCCCAGTATTTATTTAAGATGCTTTTGTTGTTATTCTCATGTCCTTGTTGTGTGACAGTTCTTCAGTTTGGCTTCTTCTCTAGGTTTCTGTGTGCTCTTTGTTTTGTTTTGGTTTGGTTTTTTCTCTTTAAGAACAAACATAAAAGCTGTATTATGCCAAATCAACAAGGGACTTCTGTGGTATCACAATAGTACCCCACCTGCTGGAAAATAAAAGTGCCTTGTAGCTTCCCATCAATCTGCATTTTACTTTTCAAGCAGAACTTGACACATAATTCAATCTTGCTTGGATTATTTTTGTAAATTTTAACATAGATGCTTATTTTCCTACAGCTATACTTTTTCACTCAGTTTGTGACTGATTTTTCACTGGATTTTTCACTACTTGTATAACTGATCCAAAGTGTCATCAGGTTTTTCTGCTATGTTTTCTGTTTTACTCAGAAATGTGTTTTACTCTTAGTTCCTGTGGGTCTGTTACTTCTTTTCCAAGTAAAATATTATGTAATTGCAGTTTTTATAGGATATGATTTGGTGAATTAGCTTGCACTAGGAGAGAAAACAAGACCAACATTTAAGGGAAGATGTTTCCTGTCTGGTATCCAACTTTTACTTGAACTTTTGTTGTCTTCTGACACTATGAAATCCTGAGGTGGGAAATGGAGATAACTGAACTTCTTCAGCTGTGCAAACAACCCCTAAATCTGACAAGAGGGATAAACTGCACCCACACTGATGTTATTAAAACATCACAAGATATGTTATGTGATATATTCAAATGACACAAGAAACTCAAATTGTGAGACTTTCAAAAGTTATAAGTAAATATTGCAATGTAAATTTATGAAACCATGAAGAGGTTGGTGTTGCAAGTCTTGTTGTTTTGAGTGGACAGAATGAGAAGACAGACCTGCTCTGCTGTACCCAAAAATTCATAAGCTGTTTGTTTTGCAAAATGTTGTGTGCTTATCATCACAATTCAGTTAATTTATTCAGAAAAGGAAAGGTAAACAGGAGCAGAAGAATAAATACTTCAGGGCTGTTTTTCCTGCTTGACAAATCTCATGTTCAAAATATTTGAGAAGAGTTAACTAACAGACTGTTTCAGAGACACCAAGGAGATAAGGACAGATGTGACACAAGGAACACCCTAAATTAGTATAGCCATCAGAGGATTCCTGTGTTAGTTTTTGAAATTTTGGGTGCAGTTAGAATGCCCCAAGTACAAACAAGTTTCTCAAAAAGACAGGAGTGGCTGTAAAAGAAAAGTAACGACAAAATATAATTAACTAAATCTGTTTTTACTGCTAGGTGAGAATGCTGGGAAGCAGAGGGCAGAAGTCCTTCTGCAGAGGGTCTTTAGCTTTCTGTAGCTTAAGAGGTGCTTCAAAAAACCCCCAAACAAACAGCTGAAAGTAGACCTAAGTTTCATCTGCAGAGAGACAAGGTGCTTTGTTTTTTCCTTTCTTTCTTTTTTCATCTGTGATATATATGCCAAACATTTTGACTTTTATTTTCAAAATATTTTGTTTCAAATTTGAGTTAAATTTATTGATAAGAGTTTACACTATTCAGCAGCCATTTGAAATATTCTGCCACTGGTATTTTTTGGCCATTCCAGTTCTGCAGAGTGTGGGCAAGAACTAATAGCTTCCAGTTGTCAGCAGATGTGCTGACATCAGCTAAGAGTGGTAACTGAGCTGTTGTTTACCTGTTTCCCTTAATGGAAGACACATAAATTGCCCTTTCTCTGCTTCCTGCTTTTCTTCAATACTACATAGGTAATTTTATTGGAGAAATATTAAAACATATACTTAATTTGTTAGTCAAGTGTGAAAGGTTTTCTTCAATTAGAAAAGCAGCAGTTATTTTTCATAGCTTTATCGCTGTCATCACTAGTGTACTAGAGTTCTGTGGATAATGACGTGTCTGCCAACAATCTGTTTCCATGCATTTATGAAAAAAATTGAGAGAGATTCTCTTCATTTTACCTTTAAACTGTACCTTGGAATTTTCATGACAAAAAATTAAAAGCAAGCCGCTGTCATGCTTATGAACTACACTATTTACTCTTCAGTATTTAGTTTTTCTCCATCATATATCAGTTATGAATCATGACCCACATAAGCTGAGCAGTGGTTGTGTGTGTGTGTGCCTACTGAAGGCAAGCAGAGCCGCATGGCAGACAGATGCAGCATTTTTATATAGGTCGTATTACCCTTCTTAATTCAAGTCCGTTTACTGTTAAGACCTTAGGCACAGTCAAGCAGTCAGGATAGTTTGTCTGCTGCCTTATTAGTGTGAGATTATTTCCCCCTTTAGCATTAATTAAATGAGATGCATTGATTTGTGCTGACTCTACAAAGCCCTCTGTGGCTACAAGGCTTATGTGGAGGATTAGAGAGAAATATCTGCGTATCAGTGAATACTTTTGCAACAGCTGCTAAGAGTATCAATGTGAATTGAGGAATTTTGTATTTAATTGCTTATATGTGCAATAAAATAAAATTTTGTATGATATAACAGTCTGTACAGTCCAAGATCTGTTACAGCTTGCTTTATCCACTTCTATTAGGATTTTAAAAATCTGTTTCTTTCACTCTCAGTATTCTAACCTGAAGCAATGCAAATTTATCAAGAAAAAAAAAATTGGTGCTAAAATTTAATTAAGGCTTTCTGTTGAATGTTTATTCAAAAGTAAATATATTTCCCATAGGAAGTTCTAATCTAGTGTGGTACTAAGCCTAGGTTCTCAAATAGTTATTAAGATACTTTGCTGCTTCATAGCTTATATATTTTCTCGTATTTTTTAAAATATGTGCATTTATGTTGTGTGTTCTCTAGGAATATGCTACCTATTGATCTGCTCCAGAAGGCCTACCTTAGGCCTTTGAATGCTGATGCCACCACATCTGCTTTGCCAACAGGATATCAGTCTTAAAGCAGTCCTCCATCAATTCAAAGACCTGTAGTTAGTTCACCAGAGAAAGAATTACTGATGCAGGAGATAGTTAAGCATGAACAATTGCTCTCAGATTTTGAGGCTGTGAAGGGTAATCCTGAAAAAAAATCTTATGGTGTTCAATCTATCCATGGCTCAGCAGAAATATGAATAGTCTCTAGAAATATATATCTTCTGTTACAAATGAAATGCAAATACTTGTATATTTCTTTGTCCTGGAAGATGAGATCCATGAACTTTGTATTTCCTGGGAAAAAAAAAAAATCTATGAGAAGAACATAAACCATTTTGACATTGCAGGTTTTTTTCTTTGAAACATAGCATGGCATTTAATCATGAAAGCAGGAGCATAACTTTGTCAGTCCTAGGGACAAAAGTTCATGTAAACATTTTGTAAGATGTTTATGTTTGCACCCTTCAACTGGAGTAGTCAGTCTGTTCCTACACATTGCACATGCAGTTTGTGGGGAAAAGTCTTATATCCACCTACTTATCCTGCTTTGTCATTAGAGAAAACGTGAAGTCCATTAAAGTCCTCCCTTATAAATTATCCATCACATCTGTTAATGAGTTTGCTCTAGGAGTCCAGATTTTATAGCCAATTAGCAATGGGACAGTAAACTTTTCCCTTTTACTAATGAGTTCAGTTCATGCTCCTAGTGGCTCAAAGCCATTTGTTAAATTGTGGTTCAATAATCTTTAATGATAGAATAGCCATGTTCTCAGTCATAACAGACAACTGCCCATTTCACAGTCTTATAGGAGCTGAAATAATTGAGAAACTACTGCCCTGGGACCAGACATAGGCCCCTAGATACAGGCAACTCTTTCCAACACCTCTCTGGACCATGGAGGGCCTGTACCCTGTACTGCAGTACACCAAGGTCTCATCTCTCCAACATCCCTCAGATGTTACAAGAAGGAAGAGATGCAGGAAGCATTCAGTGAAAGACTTCAGTCAGGATGATAAACAGCAGGCAAACAGTGAACTGCTAATGTCCAGAGAACACATTTCCAGCCTTTACAGTGTTAGTCTTCTCTTTCACTGTCCCTCCCTCACCTTCTCAGCTCTTCTTCATAGACATTTCACTGCTCCCATTCTTTCCTTCTCTCTACATGTTGTATTTTACCGTGGTGATTTCTTGCTTGTTCTTTAAACCTCAGAGCTCTGGTATGACTTTTGGTGCAATTATATCAACCAACCAGTCTGTGTGATATAATTGGATGATATTCCACCATACAGATGCTTACCCACACACTAGAGGCTTGTTTCTGTAATAAGGTTCTATACTAACACACACACAAGGTTTGTCCAACACAAGTGGTACCTTTTCAAGGATGATTTCATCAGACTGAAAACAATACTGAAAATTAAAACATGGCTCATTCATATCCTTTTCATGTCAGCCACTATGTATCTCCATCACCAGTGCCATTTGCATGTAGTATTTCTGGTTTCTGCATTTCAGTATTTTTTTAACATATTTTTTCTGTACTACACCATACTGTCTTCTCACTTGCTAAAATTTTTGCAGTGTGAACAAGGTTGACAAATACAAACATCTGAAATTTAAAACAAACAAACAAACAAACAAAAATTTAAAAAAAAGTATAAACTTTTCAAAGTTCCTGAACATCTGCTTTCTTGGATTTGAGGGAGGATTGCTATGAAGTTATGGAGATAATCACCCTAAAAGATATGCTGACTTCATACACAAAGAAAGGCATCTGAGGTGATGACAAGTTCAGAGAAGCTTTTCCTGGAAAGTACCATTTGATAGGTAGTAAGTGGAGTGGAACAAGTAATTTGCAGCAAGTAATTTATTTTTTTAATTCACTCTTCTTTCTTGACAAAAGTGATATCTGTAAGCAATTTGAAGTCTGCTTCTGCCTCTGTTCTAAGGGAATCCAGTAGCATAGCTAAATGCTAAATAGTCTGTTGGGCAAAATATTGAGGCCACTGAGAAGAAATGTGCCAAGGGATGAATATGCCAAAAACTTTTTGATGTCAGATAAAGCAAGGTCATTTTCATTCTGCATACTAATTACATATGGAATTCAAATCAGAGGGCACAGTGTTTGTATTTCTTCCCTTTGTCTTCTATTTTGAATTGTGAGAACATTCTTCGTTACATTTCACTGTCTGGACAGAGGATACCAGAGTAAGCTCTTGAGAGCATTTTGTTCTGTTTGTGCTTCACCAAGATATTACTCTTGGCAGGATGTTTATTTCTTTTCTCCTCTTTCTTTATTTTCTATCCCTATGCAGTATCTCCTTACAATTCTCTTGACTTTATGTTCTGAGCCATTTATTTCCTCTTCTCTCTCCATGTCTTTTCTTACCCTTTCCTCTATTCTTCCTTAGTCTGTCTTTTGTTTTGCATCTCCTCTGTTGTTTTGAATTCTGACTCTTTGCCATGAAAAACAACTTCATAAAATCATAGAATATCCTGAGTTAGAAGGGACCCACAAGGATCACCGAAATCGAACTCCTGGCCCTGCACAGGACACCCCAAGAGTCACACCATGTGACTGAGAGCATTGTCCAAACACTTCTTGAACTCTCTCAGACTTGGTGCTGTGACCACTTCCCTGTCCTTCACTTACTTATTTTCTTTTCCTTCTGTTTGGAGAAGCTGTGACATTCCTTTGTGGACACCTTAACAGTGTTCTCAGTATACCAGTGGTTAGGAGTTTTTTAATGCTTGTCTTGCATCTTATAAAATAGTAAGTGTTTTTCTCTCTGCTCTCCAAAAATGTTCCGTGCTTCCAGGATCACCAAACCTTCCTACCTTGTTAGAGCCCCGTTTTGATGCTTTCGTTGATTGACTCCATTCTTGTTCTCTTCTAAACATGTCTTTCCCATTCTTCTTGTTCAACTATTTAACTTTCATATGTGGAGTTTAAGTCTTGAAGCTTTTCTGAGAAAATAGGAAAGAGGGAGAGGAGACCATCATAGGCCAGATATCATGGAGATGGCATAGGAAAGAGCTGTATGGTGAGCCGAAGCTATTTCATTAAGCTTGCCGGATTAAGGACCCAGAATAAGATTGCAGTTCAGTATCTTTTGATTATACAGTGTGTGGGTAGTGTCATCTGGACCACTGCATCCTCTACAAAATGCATTAACATACCAGCAAGGTTGCAGTTTTCCATTCTATAACTCTGAGACTCCATATCTGTAATATGGTGCTATTCTGGCCTTTTTGCATTCTATGGTAAGGCAGATTTGGTGGCTGACTTCAATGTAAATATTTTGTAGATAGTATAAAGGTTGCTCTAGTGATATGGTTTCATTTGATATTTTATGGAATCACTTGGAATACAGCTCAATGTAATTAATTGCATATATTGTAATGTATTTGATACAACTTCTATCTGCAAGATTCTAAACATATTGTTAAACTTTTTGCCGTTGTCTGGATGAACTGAAGGGGAAAAGAAAAAAGAGTTTCTAATTTGTCAATTATTTTAGTTTAGTGTGTTCCACACAGGCTCCTTTTGGTATGCTATGAAGTATTATCAAAGTCCCAAAATACCATGGTATCCTGGAGAAGATCTTGGCAAAGATTAGGAAGATCACTTTGATAGTTAAGACAAACTCAGAGGTCTATGGAATTCCTGAAAACAAAGTCTTCCTGAAGCAGCCTGTACCAATTTAAAGTTACCTACTTAAGGATGTACAATATATTTAAAACAGCTTGAATTTGGGTTTTTCAGACCTTAATTACCAGAGACAGAAATTGAACAAATGGTAAATGTATAATTGTGCTATAGTAGAAAGGTTCCTCCAGAAAAAAAACCTATTTAGAAGTTATGTTGAAGGTAAAAGCAGCACTTCAGAATCACAAGAAATTTCATAGAGCAATAAAATCTTCACTTAGTTCTATCAGACATTAAATATCACTAAACATTTATTGTTTGAAGGGAGTTATTTTTCTTAACTTGCTTTGGGTATTTTTTTCCATTTTCCCTCAGTAGCTTCCTGATTGAATGAGTCCATGGTTTTGTATAGCACCTGAGAGGGCCAGTTGAAAGTTCATTTTTGGTGAAGATACAGACTTTGGTATTTATGCAATCAAAGTTCAGTGTAGGATAGAGCTCTGAGATAGGGTGCATCAGATTTGTAGGACTCACAGATGTCAGGGAAGGTGAGATGTAGTCAATTTTGCATCTACTACTGCGGGGCAATCTATGTCAGCACCTCTGATATGCAGGGATGCGATCTTCAAAAATGTATTTTGTCTAACAGTGTCCCTTTTATATAATATCACTGAACTGGTTGATCAAATGGCAACAGATATTTAATAAATATGCTTGTAATTCAAGCTAATAACATTCCATATATATAATAAGTATTTTAAGGAAGATACATTTGGTGAGCAGTAGTTTCAAGGCGCTCAAGTCTAGAATGTGCTCTGGACTTCTAAACAGAGTAAAACCATACATGTAAAAACCATCACCAGAATATGACCATAAAATACTCTGAATGCTACTGTAGGTCTTTAAAAAACTTTCTTTTCTTTATATCTAAAATAAATTAACTAGATTAGCTATTAAAACAAATTAACTCTATCTAAAACAACAAATTAACTAGAAATAGGTATACAGAATTAAAATCTTAAGTGTTTTGATTATTTACAAACCTTGAGATTGGTTGCTATTGGTTGCTTTTAGAAGAGAAAGAGCAAGTTTACTCAGAAGCATAGGTTAAAACCAGTTCAGCTCTGATGAAAAGACTGCTTTTGAATTTAAAAATGTAAATATATCTGACAAACAATTGGAACATTTGAAGCCTAACAAACTGTGCCAATCTTTTGAGAATTATCTTAGCCAAGTACATGCCAATTTTCCAACTTCCAATATTTCATTAAATATTTTAATTAAATATTTTAATACAATTTTAAATGCACCAAGTTTTTTAATCTGTAAAGTGAATATTTGCTAATGGTACTTTGCAGATCTGATAGAGGAAAGGGGATAAGAGAGTTCAGGATATAGTTATAGTAAAAATGCAATAAAGGCCAGCCTTTTATTTGATGTATTATAGCTTCTCCCTTAAATATTGGAATAAATTACACATATTGTATAGCTATGGCATATGTTGCTTTTGAGAGAGACATTTTCACTTATTCAGTGAATTGAGGCCTCATGTTACTCCCTGCAGACCATGTCATACCCCCTTCCAACCTCTCTGGACCGATGACTTATCCAAACCAAACATCTGCTTTTCCATTCAGTGTAATTATTCAGTATGCTACTGGGGGCAGATGGTTGTTAATCGGCAGATCATTAACGTGGCAGGCTACTCTCTCTTTCTAGCCTTAGAAAGGTCACAAGGTGTTAAGTTCCCTTGCTCCAGGCTGGCAAGATGCATTTCTTCTCAGTTGGATTTTTGGTGTATAACTACAGTTGAATTACTTGATACAGTTGTGGAGTATCTTTAATTAAACATTTTTTTCCTTTAAAAAATTACATATCATTTATACAGAGTAAGAACAATGCCGCCAAGAGATGGTTAGTGTCAATTACACCATAGCTGTCAGAAAGTTTGAATGCTGAAATCTGGAGAGTGTGAATCCTAATCAGATGGGATGATGAGCAGTGAGGATGCTCAGCTGCTGTTCTAAAACAGTCTCCAGCTATATGTGTCAATTTTCTGCAGAATTTAATTTAGCCCTAATGATGAAGAAATCTCTCTATTCACACAGTCCTGTCAAGCCAAACTTTGGAGAATCTAAATGAAGTAGACGAGGGCTTCAGGGAGAAATGGCAAACTGACATGCTGAAGAGATTTCCCTTCCTTTTCCATTCATACAGGGTATATTGAGGAAGCCTGTATTATTCCATGTCCCTCAGACTGCAAGCTCAGTGAGTGGTCCAACTGGTCTCGCTGCAGTAAATCCTGTGGGAGTGGGGTAAAGGTTCGGTCTAAATGGCTCCGTGAAAAACCCTACAATGGTGGAAGACCATGTCCAAAGCTAGATCACGTCAATCAGGTAATTTGATTTATATTTACATTATTGATATACCTTTTTCCATATCTCAGATAACCCTTTTGTCTGTATTTTTTGTTGATGAAGAAAAAGGGTATAGCATACGAGGCAGATAGAGGTAGAAGGAATATGTGTTGTTTTAGAGTTCCACAGCAAAGGAATTACCTTCATTACTTCCTCATCTGCAAGAATTTTGCTTATTTTCTGAACTGCAGATTGGAGACAATAAAACATGCAGATTTGGAAGAGTGTGTTTCTGAAGATCTCTTACCTGAAGAGATTCTCCAAGAAAGATGGAGAGAAACTTTGCACAGGGGTGTGTAGTGACAGGACAAGGGGGAATGACTTCAAACCGAGAGTAGATTTGGATTAGATATTAGGAAGAAATTCTTCACTCAGAGGTTGGTAAGGCACTGGAATGGGTTGTGCATAGAAGTTGTGAATACCCCATCCCTGGAAATGTTCAAGGCCAGGTTGGATGGGGGTCTGAGCAAACTGGTCCAGTGGAAGGTCCCTGCCCATGGCAGGGGGCTTGGAATTAGATGATCTTTTAGGTCCCTTCTAACCTAATTCTGTGATTCGGTGACAGGGGGTAAAAATGTCTCATTTCAGTTGCTCAAACTGGCAAGATTTTTTGTGTCACTTCCTGACTATCTTGCATCAGAAAACAAAACTCTCAAACAATATCATCCCAGTGTCCCTTAGTGGGTTCTCATCAAGCTGGACCTTGACCTTCTTGGGTATGCTTGCCCTGGCAGTGCATTTCCAGTCACAAATGCACTTCTGAAGTCAGTCTCCCAGTTGTCCCACAAACTGTACTTGATATTGCAATAAGGAGAAGTCTGACCACACAGTCCGGATTCTCTTCAAGTGAAACTAAGCCATAAAATGTGATCCAAGAGCACCCTGGGAGTGCTTGGATGCTTGGACCACTAATAAGCATTTAGTCTTTGGGACCAAGTCTAGCACTAGCCAAAGTTAAACTCCTGAAGCTTCTTTCCTTGGAGAGTTTTAGAAAGGAAAAACATTCCTTGTCAATTAACTTATGCTCTTCAAAGTTGATTTATATTCATATTACTGTTGAATTTAATTTAGTCTGCAGAGGCATATTAAACAACCACATGGTCTTTTCTGTAAATATTCAAAGATTTTTTAAAAATGTGCTCTCAATTTACATTTGAATAAAAATGCATGTACTTAATATTATCCTATTGACATTTTGCTAACACAAAATGAAATGGCTTGTTGATCTAATTTTCTACTTTAGGGGATGTAATTATTTCTAATTTAGAAAATCATAAGTGTTAAACTGCAGCTAATAAACTAAGTTTGTGATCTACTTTAACGAAATACAAACTATAATGCGGGTTGCTGGATTTGGGTCAGCATGTAAATATGCTTTAAATTAGGAGGAACGTGTTTCAATAGGAGCAAATTATAGTCTATACAAAAGTCTGTTTCCTTCTTTAATATTCATGTAGTACATAATAGGCTTGTATTTTTCTGCATCAAAGGTGATTTTGCTGGAGGTCTGTTCATCACGTTTATGCAACACTATTGCCCTCTGCCGGTACTTTGACTCATTTGATTTGTGGTTACATGATACTTGCCAAATAATAGTAGATGATTCAAAGTATAATTATTGTATAAATAAAATGGAAATATAGTATTTTCATGAGAAGGACATTCCACAGATAATATAAGGATGTTGAAGAATACAGAGTCTGTATTTTTCATTTTTGAATATATTTCCTGTCATTTCAGAAACATGCAAAGAAATACACAGTCATTCCAATTCTGAATTAATTATTTAAACTAAATATGATCCACCATTCAGCTGGAAAAGTACTGACTTTTCAGAGTGTCCATTTCAATCATTAAATATGTGGTTTAGTTACATATTTATTACATATATATGTAACATGTTTATTTGCACACAAATGGCCCATAGAGGTAAGATTGCATCTTTGGTGCCCACAACTACGTGGACTATGATTTACAGAGGGACTATGCTGTAAGATGCCATCTAGGAATTATGACCCTGGGGAAAGACTACAACATGTCTAGCCCAGGGAACAGGAGATGTGAGGGGAATGCTGGCAGTCTGCTAGTAAATACATAAAGGGCTGCTGCAAAGAAAGAGGAAATAATCCATTTTCCATGGACATCATGGATAGGATAAAAAGCAGAGAGCTTACACTGCTGCCAGCAGATTTGGGTTAAGCCTTGGGAAAACTTTCTAAAAGTAAGGCTAGGGAAACACTGAAATAAAATGCTTAAGACCTTCTTAAGAAGCCATTCAATGTCTCTGAGGGCTGACATGTGTGCCTGTAATTTGAGGAAGGACTGAGCACAGTGAAAGCTGGATGTGTCACTCAGTGTCTTTCCTCCTGGGCCGTGCATGCCAGGGTGGCTCCCAAGCCACACTCCAACTGGATAAAGCTTGCTCAGTACTGCCTTCATTAGGCTGAAAGACATCATAATTGCAGTAATACCAGAGTCAGGTTTGATATAAAATCATGTCAATGGCCATCAGATGATTTCAAATTAAGAGACTAATCTGAGACTGTTAGAGAAATTAAGGACATCAGTCTTTTCATTGATTCCAGGCATTATTTTTCCCCTTATCAGGAGCAGGATAGGTTTGCAAGTCTTATACCACCCAAATTCTGTGGCCTGCAGTCATAGCTACAAAAATGCCAGTAGGATCAGGAGAACACCACTAATATGTGCAATGCAATATAGAGTTCTCTTCTAGCTTTCTTTCAAGATATCCAAATTTTATGTTACTGCAAAAGCTGTTGAGTGTGTGGGGTTTATGTATTTCTTCTTATGCTAACCAGGGTCAGACATATAGACATTTCCCTGAATTAAGGCTTCCCTATTCTCATTTTGGAAATTCTGGAGAAAAATTCTAAAGAACAAATTTTCAGCCGAGTCCAGTACCTTCCTTAACATGCATTTTCACCACCCAATTTTATGTCTTTTATTGTTTATGTAGTTCACAGAAGGCCCAAGTATGCTGGCTATGCTGGTGGTCTTGTGCATGGGCTGATGAGCTGCATAGTGATAGGATATCAGACCCTACACATTTAGCATTCAAGGAATTATATTTTCTGGGATTGGTGGTATTTTGTTGCAGGTTAACTATCAAAACATCAGCCCTGTTTTTATATGCAAGCAGTGTTGCTGAAAGGAAATCAAGGACTTGTTTAAGACAAGTCTTAGATTGTCCAGCAGTTTTAGTTGTGCTGACTTGATACGTAGAATGATATGTCAAATTAGCTGGTATAATTTCAAGGCAATGGGCTTTAAGTAATTTTTGCATAATTAAGAATTCCATGAAGGATTTAGGAACTTTGGAAGGATGAGAACTTCCAGTTCCATTTATTCCTTTGAATTTATTCCACTTAATGCTGTTAGAAGAATTTCAATTAATAGAGAAGACCAGTGTCATCCAAAAACACTGAGGATTTTCTCATATCTAAGGGAAACTGGATTCCCTACTGTGTGAAGGTGTGGTGCTCATTACAGGCAAAAAAGGAAAACAGTTCTACTATCTAACATGGAAAGAGACTAGGTAATACACAGTTTCTTCCCACCAGTTGTGATTTATCAAAGTTGTTTTCTTCCAAGGGCAAATTTTTGCAAATTACCTTTTGACAGCAAAGGAGATCCAAGAGAAAAAATTGATGCCTTTTGCTTTGCAGAGGAACAGAATATTGTCTATAATAAAAGCAAAATTGATGCCATTTAAATACCTATGCTTCACTCTCATAATTCTAACTTTTTCTCTTTATTTTTTTTTTCTTTGGGTTCATGAAAATACTTTCTTCAGGCACAGGTAAGAGTTTCTAAAATGGAGATATAAGCTTGACATGTTCTTCCTGATTGTGTCTATTTTGTCTGTCTCTTTTTTTGTAGTGTGTTTGAGTCAGTACATGGAACACTGTAGAAATTGCTATATGACAGGCCATTTAAAAATTTTTATTCAAATCTAAACATAATACTAATGCTGGTACACAAATTTATTAGAGAGATTTTAAGCGTACACAATGAATAAATAAAGTGAATCAATATATATTGGTATAATTTCTCTTGAGGTCACCTCTCCTTAGAAATACAAAAATTCCACAACTAATAACTGGGATAATAATATAATAATAGTGGGATGGAATCATGGAGAAGAGATGTGAAGGATAGAGGTAAAGTGCTAGAAGAGTTTTAACAACATTTTTTAAAAAGTTATACTCATGAGCTACCCTAGTTACAGGCTTTATGTTTGTCATGTTGATGTTTTCAGTGGAAATGGCACAGCATGGGCTTAGTGGCAGAGAAAACCAGAGAATCCATTATTCAATAGCTTCTGTCTTTTTGCTATATCAATAGTTTTCTGTCAAGTATTTTATCTGTTTTATTACTATGGTGTCTAAATCAGCAAGTTCTTATTTGTTATTGTTACCAAAAAGAGCATTAAGTCTTTTTTTGTATGATCACTTTTGCATGTTTATCTTACTTGTGTGCACCAAAACTGACACTAAATGTGTATTCCAGGTGTATGAGGTGGTTCCCTGCCACAGTGACTGCAGCCAGTACATATGGGTTACTGAGCCCTGGAGTGTCTGCAAGGTGACCAATGTGGACTTAAAAGAGAATTGTGGAGAAGGTGTGCAAACAAGGAAAGTCAGGTAAAACAATATTGCTCTTCCTTCACTTTTAAGAACCTTCACTTTCAGTTTTGGCTGTACTTAATTTGACATAATTCTATGTTATGCCTGGTGTTGAGTTCAGACCTGGACCCTGGCTGATAGAATAGATTCAGAGAGTGCAATACAACTCTGTCTACTGGTTATAGATATAGACCTTGATTCCTAATTTAATCCATTGGTAATTAAAAGGCATCTATTTAAATTAAGGATTAATACTAAGAATATAAAATTTTTGAAATTTCAGTAGTGCTGGATTTAAAGTTATCAGCTGAAGTATGCATAAAATAAATCTAAACTATAGATGATTTGCTTTATTCTGGCTTAGAGGTAAGCTAATGTCAAGCAAATCACCTGCCCAGGGGCTCTCAGCAAATCACTGGTAGGGGCTGTCTAAATTACGTGCATGCCTTTATGTGGCTGTTGTCTGTAAAAACAAGGATTATTTTTGGCTTTTCAGCTTTTCTTGGATATTCATAGATCAGTACTTATTTCTATGTGCTGATAAAATGTTAAACTGCCTCAGATTACTGTAGAACACATACCATACAAAATCCAAGGCAAATGCAGTTTATGTGCAGTTCTCTTTTTCCAGGTGCATGCTAAACACTGTGGATGGTCCTTCTGACACAGTAGAAGACTATCTGTGTGATCCTGAAGAGATGCCACTTGGTGCTAGAAAATGCACGTTGCCATGTCCAGAGGACTGTGTTATGTCTGAGTGGGGATCATGGTCTCAGTGTTCTTTGGTAAGAAGTATACTGAAGTGTCACATTTATAGTTTTGGGAGGATACTTTAGAAGTGTATGTATTATGTGTTTTCCAAAGATGTTGAACTGATTACACATGTAAGTATCTATATGTAGTGTCATCTTTAGGGCTGTTTTCCATTGGCTGAAATTAAAGTGTGACAGTATTTTCCATTAAGCTATATTGCTCCAGAACACAGACTAAAATGTTCCCAATCGCCACCCTTCCCAGTGTGGGGGGCCTTCCGTGTGGTGGAATAGCTTTGGCAGTGGCTTTTGAATCTGTCTTTGAGCCTAGCTCTGAGCCTCTCCTTAGTGATACCGTCACTGAACTAAAAATGTCACTATCCTGGTACAAGTAAAGTTTGTAGATCAAGACTGAGCATAGAAAGGTAATTTTGGGTCTCCTCTTCCCTTCCTTCCTGACAGCAATTTTAAAAAGAAATGTCAAAAAAACTTAAAAAATAGAATTGTCTCAGTATTGAGGCTTTGGTGCACTACATTATAGCATTTGGAAAGTGAGCATCCTCTTTATGAGTGGAATAGTTCCAAAGCACTAGCACTGAAATATGCACTAGTTGGGAAAATAGAGAGGTGTTACCAGGTTAAAGATATTTCCCTTTGGGTGGTACCAAGGTGAAAGAGCAGACTAAATTGTCTCTGAAATAACAAGGAAAGGGTTTCTCTTATACAGTAGCATGAACCTGTTATTTTTAATTTGTGTTTTGTGAAGGGATTGCTTGAAAGGTTGTTGTAATGCTGCATAAAAAGGTATCAGGGTGCCAAAATGTCTAAGCTTTTTCCAACCTTACTTTCAAGCCATGCAATGGAAGTTGTGTCCGTGAAAGGTCAGCTGAATCCCTAAGACAACCAGATGATGGAAAGCCTTGTCCTGCTGCCTCCGAGACAGAAGCCTGCACTTTGAACAAGAACTGCTACCACTATGACTACAACGTGACAGGTATTTGTGTTATTATGCTCTAGTGACAGCCTGGTATTGCATCTTACAGTTCACTTCCATTGACCTTACAGTATGGATTTTTCTGCTTTCTGTTCTTACCCAGAGGCAGCTGTGGAACTGGTACTGAAAACTGACTCAGGCCATTTGATCCAGATAATATATTACATAGAGAATTTGCAGGTGAAATGGGCATGCTGTAACTCCAGGAAAAGTATTTCTCATATCATTTTGTGATTTACTCAAAGTCCATACAGACAAAACCAAATAGGAACTTTTCAGGAAGGTACCGTGGCATTGACTATTTGCAGTAAAGGTCACTGTTTCACGAAAAGGTGTAGCAGCTGGGCTCTGTGAGCCTTTGCATGTGTAAAATTTGCTTGTAAGGATTATTTTAGGCCTTTAGAATTAGGTGGGAGACTGGATCATTATGAATTTTATCTGAAAGTCTGCAAGGCTAATGAATTCCTCCTTTGCAGACTGGAGCACGTGTCAGCTCAGTGAGAAGGCTGTCTGTGGCAGTGGTATCAAAACACGGATGCTCGACTGTGTTCGCAGTGATGGCAAATCGGTTGACCTGAAATACTGTGAAGAGGTGAGTGGGTACCTCTGAGTAAGCTCCCTTCTAATGGTGCTAATTAATAATGAGCCAACTGAGCTGTATGGCATCTTTACCAGATGTTTTGCAACACTATTCATGGATTGTTAAGTACCTCTGAAATGAACTGAGCCATCAACTGATTTTTATACTATTTCTTTTGGTTACCTTTAAGTGCCTCTGTGAACATATGCTAATTTTTATGTCCTGAAGGAAATTACTTAGAAACAATAATTAATAAAGTAGAATAAAGGGAATAAATCTCAATCAGAATACTAATCATAATTCTAATTTGATGCAACTTCTGCATGGAGTCTTGGACACCTGCCAGTATCAATCATTTACTCAATGTGTTGGAAAATATTTCTCAAGTATCATTCTGCAGCTGGGCTGAATGTTAACTTCTTTTATCCAGCTGTGTGATGCAAAAGATACCCAAGCTAGTGTGAAAAAATGTGCAATATGAATGTAATATTAAGTAGGAGCATATATGGAGAACTAGCTAGCAGACAGGAGCCCTTAAGTTTTGAAAGAGCCGTTTTGCAAATATTCAAACTAACCTCCAATTTGACAGCACTGGTTTCCTGAAATTTTGTGTCAGTCTTAAAGCTTTCAGTAGCATGGACATTGTAGTAAGAACAAAAACATGAAGACAACACCAGTACTACATTAAGGGCAATCCTACATGCATTTCTGATGGAAAGTAACTGCACTTGTTTCTACTGCCATTCCCCCACCACCATGACATTAGAAATAAAATTACTTGCAATGGGGGACAAAGGTGGAAAGGCCTCCACAGCAGTTTTGGCACCAACAGCTTTTCTGCAGGACCCTTCTCACAACTAGCTGCTCTTCAGGATGTGCCCATAGAAAAGAGCCTCATCAGAAGTGGAGAGTCAGGAAACTCATCCTTTACTTTGGACTATAGTTTTGTAATTGTGTATCTGAGCTACTTAAACTTCTCCAGTCTCCTCCGACATCCTGGATTGCTGAATCAATAAGTTCTTATCAAAGGCTTTGAGAATTTCAGATGAGACTTACTTCTGTCCCATGTCCTACATAGTTCTTGGGTTTATAATCAAATCTAATAATTTCATAGAATCATAAAATGGTTTGGGTTGGAAGGGATCTTAAAGATCATCACCTTAAATATCAAACCCCCTTCTGTGGGCAGGGTCACCCTTCAGTATAGCAGGATGCTGAAAGCCCCCTCCAACCTTACCTTGAACACTTCCAGGGATGGGGCATCCACAAAAATTATGTCTCAAGAAAAAACTCAGGATATAACTACCTACCATCAAGTTTCTGTGAAGTTAATAAAGCAATGCATTAATACATTATTATTATAATGTTTTAATGTGTCAAGAAAAAGAAAAAAAAGGCCTGCCATTTCTGTCATTTTTGAGAGGCTGATGTAAAATATCCATCCATATAAATATTTCAACAGAAAAAAAAAATTATTTGATTTTACAGGAAAATAGATTTCTTCTACTATAAATCCAAGAAATCATTTCTGTTAAGCAAAGATTTAAAACAACATTTAGAACTGATTACATTTTACACTGGAATCTCATTTCAGAAAACCTCTGGAGTTTTCCTGCATTTAAGAAATGAAAGTTTATTACTCAGAAAATAATTAGAGCAAGAATATAATATCTCAAAAGCTACTTGCTGTAAATGACTGGCCAACAGGCATCTCTGCAGTGGGGTCCTGGATTTATCAACAGCCACCGTGCTACATTCCTATTTGCCCTTTTGATTTGCTAGACCATATAGAGATACATCTTCTTATAGAAAGCTCTGATCCGCTCCCTAGTCACACTGTTAAGACTATTTGTTGAATTATGGATGTGTAAGCAGAAGTCCAATGAGGTCAAAGGCTGATCCAATAACTGAGGAGTAAAACCTGTTAACCTGATTAACAGGGAAGGCAAGCTGTTCAGATCTTAACAGACCCTTCTGTTAAGACTCTAAAGATGTGAAAGCCAGCTCTGTGACCTTCCAGGTCATGAGAGAGTATTCAAGAAATTATCAAAATATGAATACATACTATACACTTCTTACTAATGATCCTTCAGGGAGGGGGTTTCTGCTGTGTTTTTGCATTACAAGGGCAGTGCAGAAACATTAAGTGAAATTCAAAATAAGGTACATGTGGTTGGAAAAGTTAATGAATAGGAGTAATATGAAATAATTTTGTAATGACCTAGCTAATGAATTTTCACTAGGCTATCATAAAACTTTGTACTAGATGTATGAATAAAGATTTGCTTAATTTATGTGTAGGTACATTTACTGGCTTCTGTTTCTTATTATTACATGCAAAGAAGAGAGATCATAGTAGAAAAACCTACACTAATCCCTAAGAAATTGAGACACATAATTGCAAATTCTGAGTTTCTGTATAATATGTGGTTCAAGAAAATAATAAATCCATATATAAAAAAACCCTTCATGCTGAATTTTGTCTATCACCATCTCCAGGTATGAGCATCAGCATAGTTAAATACTAACATTCCATCTGAGTACCAGTGTTCTGATTTCTGCATGCATCCATATGATTTTGTGTTTATTTGAGTCAATCAGCTAAAGAAGGTAGCCAGTCATCCTGATTACTTCCAAGATAAATCAATTTATAGAGCTTATTTCTGAGTCCTGGTTATGTTAATGTAGTTCTCTTCAAACTCTCAAGGCACAGTAATACTGGATTACTTGTTTTCTACTTATCACAGGAACTTGACTTCTCTTTTTTTCTTTAAATTTTTGAAAATCAAAGCACCTAAAGCAAGTTGATCCTGGTCATACTCCTATTTATAGAATTATTTTCATTCATTTGCCTTTAATTAAAGATGAGAAAAGCCTAGAAACCAGCAGTCGTGTCTGCATTAAAAAGTGGATTTTGCTGGTTTATTGGTGAATAGTCTGCTTGTCAGATTACATGATTAACCTCCAGCAGCAGGGTTTAATCTTTGGTGCCAAACATTCCTATAAACAAATACAGATACTTCTTGTGGATCACAGGATTTAAAGAGCATGCTGGTCTGGCAGCCTGCTGCCCCTGACATGTGTGCCCAGGAGCACAGCGCGCACAGGGGTAGCTTTCAGTACTTGCCATTGTTGAGTCAGAAACCACAGCTCATCCAGAACAAAGGCTTTAGGGTAAGGGAGCTACTGAACACCTTTTCAAATATTTTCTAAGCTCTTCAAGTTGAATTGTGGTTCATCAGTTCAAGGAAGGAGAGGGATGAGAAAGGAATACTTGAATACTGTCAAATTGCAGCCTGTCAGTTGTTCCCCAGATCTATTTAAGCAGCACTTCAGTGTCTAAGATATGCAAACAGGAGATCACTGTGGGTAATGGCCTTCAGCTTTCTCCTCTTCACTGTTAATATCTTTTTTGGGCTTTTCCCTCTTGAGCTGCTGAAGTCCAGCTGAGAAATCCAGTCTTGTAAGAGGGAAGTCATATTTCTGTAATTGGCAGGAATCAATTCAGCAGGCTTTAAATCCTTTGCTCAGGAGGTTTGACCCAAATATGGACTTCAAAGAGGGCTCTCTAGCTTCCTAATAATCCAAATTCCAGATTATCCAAAGGTTTCAGGTGTTGTCTGTGTGTGATAGCTGTATATTCAAGGCTACGGTGAACCACTGAGAAAAGCCAAGAACTCACTCTTTGATGTATAAAAGAGAACAGAGGTCTAAATCCTCATTTGTCTCAATAAATGGTACTGCAAATGCAAATTTAAAACTTGGTGAGTCTATCAGAAGGAGACGTTTTCAGTACTTATGGTAGTTTATGGAGCACGTGTTAACGTTGTGCCTAATTATTGCTCTATGCTTGTGTTAGTAGGAAATAGTGGGTTTATCTCCTTTTTAAAGTCTTAACTGCTGGCTTTATATCATTACCCTTTCCAGTCATTAAAATTAATAGGTTTTGAAATGTCTAGTTTGCTTTTTAAAAAACAAAACAAAACAAAACAACTATGTGGGGATTTTTTCTAGTTAAAGGTATTCACAACTGCCTAGGATTCTGAAAGGCCTTAATGATGATCAAGGTCTGCTGGTGAGGTCCAGTGAGGAGGACAGTCCTTTGTGCTGGAAAGCTGTAGATCTGTTCATATTGGCAGGGTTGGTTTTCCATCACATTTTATATCATACACCCTGTAACTGACCTACCCTTTTAACTCAGCTGTGCAGGATGCAGGTGTTATTATTGTTACACTAATCTTTTTGCCATCAGTTGTGTTTCATCTTGCATCATATATTCTCATGTGTTTTTGTGAGAGTATCTCTTTCCTTCCATGAATGGAGAAAATCTGGAGTGTGGTAGTTTATAAGAACATAGAAATGGCTGTCCAAGATCAGACCAAAGGATCATGTAGTCATTGTGCCATGTGCTGAGTTTGATTATAAAACTCCTGCTTCCCTGGGGCATGGCGTTAGGCTGAATCATACCTGGGGAAGAACTGAGTACAGAATTAATTTTCAGGAAAACTTGAGTCTGATTTGCTGGAGAGGATGAAAGTTTGGTAAGAAAGTTTCACAGGTATGTAGGCTTGGCAGAAAGATCTCTGAATGTAGAAACTGAGGATGAGGTAGAAATGGAAGCAAGTTTTGATATAGAGTAAAAGATGTTTTGCTGAAACACTGATCACTGAATAACTGAGAAGGCAAAGGTTAGAGATGAGTTGGAAGGAGATTTTTATGATTAGGACAAAGGTATGGGACTACAAACAAAGACATGTTTTTCACCAAGTAAATAAGTCTCAAGAAGAACATAAGTAAATAGAAAACATGTCTTTACCAAAAAGAGAGATATGGCAGGCAAACAAGAAATGTTGATGTAGGAAGAAGAGAGGTCTGAGAATTTTCCATTGTAAGCTTAAATTGTAACTTACTTACTCTTGTGATTGGATAATAATGACTATAATATGGTGATGGTAGTAGTTATGATAGGCTATAGGCAAATGTAAAGGTATTGTGTATAGTGCTTATTGGTTGTTATGTATTAAGATACTCTGCAAAGTATAAAATGCTTTGTAAATTGAACAGAAAGCGGCTTCAGGTATGCCTACAGCTGGAGCTGGCAGCTGTAGGGCTGGCTCTGGATACCCACTCCCTGAAATGCTGTAACTTCACCTATGCAATAAACAGCTTTCAAGAGAACCCCCTGAAGTCCAGACATCCTTTGTGAAACTTTCTCCTATACTGATTATTTTCTCTGTCCCTTTCTCACATACTCCTCCAGCAACTGGAGCTTTTACTTTATGGATTTTAGAGGATTCTGGTTTTTGCAATTTTTTTCAGAAAAAAATGCAAAGGTATATTTTTTTTTTGGACAAGACATTGTCAATGTCATGTCAATATCTTTGCATGGAGCTTAATATATAGAATAGAATAGAATAGAATAGAATAGAATAGAATAGAATAGAATAGAATAGAATAGAATAATCATGTACTTATACAGCACATTAGGAAGAAAGCAAGAGAGGCATAAGCAGATGCCTAAGGAAGAGTAAGAAGCACAGGTATAGAAGAGTTTCCATCTACTCCTTTCACAGCCTCCACCTGTTTTCAGCTCTTGGGCTGCATTTGCCTGGTGGGGTTTCTGTGTGTTTAAACCTTCAGACTTCTTTTCCATCAACTTGTTCATTCTCTCTTAAGCTCCTGTAAACTTTTAGCATCTGCTACATCTTCTGACTATCCAATACATGTTCATCTTTCTCCTTTTGCTAGTTTGGAACGTGGCTTCTAGTACCACTTAAATTCACTTATTAACAGCTGTTCAGTATTTTTGCACTCTTCTTTCAAAATACTTCTTAAATTATTTTGGCCTTCACCTATTGTAAAAAGTAATACTGTAGAGTTGAAGCCCTCCATTTATAGGTTCTAGTTTAGAAAATGATTGATGAAAATAGTATTTATGCATGTATATAAAGATCAGTATATGCATTTATGAGAATTTTAAATGTCCTAATTACTTTTTTACCTGTACTTTTTTGTACACTGATGGTACAGGCCTGGAGTTGTGGGCTGACCATTTAACATTTTCTTTCAGCTTGGTTTGGAAAAGACATGGCAAATGAATATGTCCTGCGTGGTGGAATGTCCTGTGAACTGTCAGCTCTCTGACTGGTCCACCTGGTCTGAGTGCTCTCAAACTTGTGGCCTTACAGGTCAGTACATACCTTTGGCATATTTTAAAGACTGAGTTCTCTTTTTTTTTTCTTTAATAAAAGTGATGATACCTCTCTTTGCAGAACTAAAAAATGTAGCTAGATAGGGAGAGTTGCAGATATGTAAATCAGCTTTATTTATGGAAATAAAAAGATTGAGTGAGACTGTGCTCACTGAAAATAATGGGAATTTGGTCCAAATATTTTCTGATTCCAGGAAAAAAGTGAAATACGATGAATAATATATTGAGACAGAAGTAAACATGGATTTGAACATTTATTTTTCATCTGGTGGGGAGAGGAAGAGTAGGGAGGGATTTTCTCCTAGGTTTCATTATTAGTGGTGAGTTTAGAAAACTAAAATTGTTCCAAAAACAAGTTGGAAGTAACTTGTCTTTTTAGACAAGTTATAGCCATATAATAAATCCAATGACCACAAATCTTAACAGGTTTTGTGAACCCATGCAAATAGCCATCTAGCTGAGGAAGAATTTTGTGTGTAAGCGTGCTCTTTGCTGTTGTTTGGAGTTTTTCCTCCAGTACTTTTCAAGAAAATCTTTTTTCCTCCTGTAACATATCAGTTGGAGCAGCTGTGAATTCAAGAATGATGAGGCTCCATTTGGCAAATATCTTTCTAGCTGTCTGCAGTGAGCACAGCTGTCTGAGAGACTGATATTGTTCTGCTTATACATGGTAGCTTGTGTAGCTTGCTCTCAGCAAAAGATTAGTGTCATTATCATTAGAGTACTCAACTGAAAATGCATGAGATTGAAACGTGGAATTAAAATTAATTCTTTTGGCTGGCTAACATCAGGTGTTATATAGGTAAATCTGTGTAATGCCTTAGTTTATTATAAGCTTCACTATACAAATTTAAATAAATACATCTTTTTTCAGACTTGGCTCTTATATTTATCTATAAATATATGAAAATACCACAGCTGTGTTGATTTTGTGGAAACCTTTGTGAGGTGACAACTCTAGAGCAGCCATTTGACCAATCTTTCTGACACAGAAGGAAATTATCAGTTATATCACATGAACTCTCTGTAATGAAGCACAGTGGTCTAATGTCCACTGCAAGATGAAAGGAGAGAGAATTGCTAAAAGGCTAAAAATGTCTTCCTCTTCCAGGCTATATCAGTATTTGAAATAGAACCTGTATCTCAGTGGGTAGCATACCACTCATTGTTGAGGAGGAGATAATTGTTAGATAAGCCTATTGTATTTTAATTTTTTTGGGGCCTAAGTGAAGAATCCTCCATTTCCTGCAAAATCTGCATATAATGTTTTCCAACAGACAGTGACAGAAAATTGCAAGTCCTTGTTTGACAGAATCAGACAATTATGGGACATGTTTCTGTGTTAACTTAGGGATGAACAGAACATGTTGGCCTCTTCTAGCAGCAAACTCCAGATAAAGAGCAGGAATCTCCACTGAAATGCCACAAACATGTTGTCACATTAATAAAGAATATTTTTCTTCAGGCTCTGAACTAGGAAATTACTGCTTTCGTTTGCTGTTAAAGGAACAATCCTAATCAGACATTCTCCTGCTCTTCTTACACTACAAACAAATGACAGAATATAAAGTTTCTGACTTGGAAATTATGAACCCACAGACAATAATAATAACAGACAAGAGCCAACAGATCTGCTTTACGATCCAGTTTGTCAAATCTGGAAAAAATTACTTTATTCAAATACAACACTTTTCAGCAAAATAGAACCATCTTGAGGAATAAATCAATTTGTTGTTACTTTTATTGCTGGGTTTTGTTACAGGAAAAATGATCAGAAGAAGGACCATAAATCAGCCATTTCAGGGTGATGGGAGGCCTTGTCCTTCTCAGATGGAGCAATTCAAACCCTGTCCAGTAAAACCTTGTTATCGATGGCAGTATGGTCAATGGTCTGCGTGCAAAGTTGAGGTAAAAACCATATGGGACTTTGAAGTTATGGGACATGTGGATCCAGGCATATTTGTGATATGCCCAGATACCTCCTTCACAACACTGTAAACAATTTGCTTCCACCTCTCTTATACAAAAACTAAAGAGTAGGGTTTTTCTTAGATTTTATATTTGTCAATGGATACAACAGTGTCCTACAGATATTCAAAGTATAAATGTAAACTTTGGTACCTGAGCAGCACCTTTGCTAATAATTTAAATCCTTCTATTGTAAAAGAATATCAGCAGAAATATTCACATTATTAGAAGATATCTTCACTTGATATACTGCTGTGCTTCCAATTCAAAGGCATAATTAGTTCCATAATTTAAGAAACAAGTGACAGTGACCAGAAATTTTGGGTTGGGGTTTTTTTGTTTGTTTCAGAAGAAATGAACCCTCTCTTCTCTCTTTTGTCTTCTTTTTCTCCTTATTGGAATGAATAAGTACTTAAGCAAAAATAATAGGAGATAGAGTAACACGTAACTCAGATCAAGCCTTTTGGCACTTTCTTCTGTCCAGTATCAATCAATGTATGTTCTCCTTCTGTAGGATGCTCAATGTGGAGAGGGAACACGAGTGAGGAACATTTCCTGTGTGGTTTATGATGGATCCACTGAAGATGTTGGCAAAGTAGTAGATGAGGAATTCTGTGGAGAAATAGAGCCTATTATAGATGGTGATAAGAAGATAATACTTGAGGAAACCTGTACTCTCCCTTGTCCAGGTAACAAAGCTGTTCAAATAAATGTTATGTTTCAAGATTCGTTGGGTGTCATTACAGCTGTTAGTGCCAGCATTAGCCACAGGCAATTAAATCTTTTTCATCTGCTTTACTGATTGGATTCATCCATCAAATGACCAACAGAGTTACTTCGTAGGAGTGGCTTCATGACAATAAATCAATTAGAAAAAATATTAGACTTTAAATTTATGAAAGACATGGTCTCTGTCACAGATAGTACCTAAGATGTATACATTTTTTCACAAAATCTATTGTAATAAAACCTGTGTTTAACTCTATGAGAAAAGGTGTTGGTTTACAGCTAAATATTCATGTTAAGTGCATAGATTACCTAACAACTTTATTAGCACTTTTACAAGTGGCTAAAAACTTGATGCCTTTTATGGGTGTCTAAGGCAGATAAGCTAAGGCATCTTATTTTTTTCCTTTAAAGGTTCTACTCTAAATGAAACTAAAGTTTTGATCTCTGAGAAAACATGGGTGCCTCTAGCTGTTTAACTCTCTGGATGTGACATACACGATTATTGCCTTGGTGAACTGAATCTAAAGGAGCTGTTATGAATGATCAGGTTCATGATGGTCATACAGAGAAGGATTAAGAGCATATAAGAGCTGTTAAATTTCCAGTAAAACCCCTCCACTTCATTCCAAACACTTGTAAAATTTGAAGTATATTGCTCTTGTTCAGTAGTCATTAATGATGTACCTTTAAAAGTGATAAACTCCTTCAGTTCTAATGTAGCTATCATTTCACACTGGTACTCTATTTTCGTTCTCTTGAAACACTTCTCTTTCCCAGAATTTTGTTCCCAGTTCATTTCAGATTGGACTGAAGGTAAAGTTGTCTCAATAAATAGCAATCAATAAACAATAGAGAGATTTCCACCACTGCTTTGTACTTAGCATTCCAATTGCATGATTTTCACATATTTTATTTCTTAAATAGAAATTGGAAGAATACAAAGGCTGTAGTTATGTTTTCATATTAGTGAATTTTATTTAAAAATTATAGCTGCTTACTGATTGCTTTAAAAATTTTGCTGAGCAGGGACCTGTTCTTCAACAATCTCACATTTAACCAGCAAGAATAACTGCCCTGTGGGGATGTGCTAATGATACGCTCCAACTAATATTTCCAAAAATCACTACGTGTTTTCCTATTATGTATACATCAGTTTGTCAATTATTCATTTCTTTGCATGCTTTCCTAAGGTTGGCAAATAAAATTCCTTCATTAATCAGGCGTCTGGTCAACACAGTACTGATTATATCTCTCATCAGTATAATGCAAGGTAGCATGAATTTTTAATGGCTTTCTCACTGAAATAATGAGAACTAAGGGGTTTATTTATGGGTCTGTGCACAGTCTAGTCCCATTTTCAACTGCATTTTAACAAAATTATTTCTTTGGGTTGTGCCTCAGATCTTCCTTAAATGTTCCTTAGCTGATCATGCTAATTAGTGTCATTAGTATAGTTTTGTTTTTTGGTTTTACACTATAGAACTCTACAGATCTGTTACCCTAACTGAAATAGCTAGAGCAGATATTTTAATCATGTTTCCATTTCCCTTTCTTGCAAAGAATGTTCCATCAGTTGCTTCTACATCTGTTTAGAGAAAATCTGCATGGGGATAAGCAGTAATTAGTCTTTTTAATACTAGACAATGTTTTCTAAGATCAAAGATGAATTGAAAAAAAGATATGTAAATTTAGCATAAGGCGTACAGTGCACAATATCTTAAAATGTACAAAAATCCAGACACTGGGTGGAGCATTGCAAAGAGATTCATAATGACAGTGGTCTTATGGGAATGCTACAAGAAATTACACTACTTTAGAACAAATAGGTGCTTATATAATCTTTTTTAATATTTTCTATGACACAGACATTCAGATAGTATCAAAATGTTATCTTCTCTTAACTATTAGGCAAGTTTAAAAAGAGGAATGAAAGGAACTAAAAAGACGGAAAATAAGGAAACTGTATTTGGACTTTTTTTTAAGACATATTCATTGCAAAAACCTCTTCACATACAATGATCATTCATCTTATAAAATTGCTCTTTGACAGGGGACTGTTACTTGAGAGAGTGGTCAGAATGGAGCCTTTGCCAGCTAACCTGTGTTAATGGTGAGGATCTTGGTTTTGGAGGAATACAAGTCCGATCTCGAGCAGTGATCATTCAGGACTTAGAGAATCAACATCTCTGTCCAGAACAGGCTTTGGAAACAAGACCATGCAATGGTAAGCACCAAAATATATGCAAGGCTGGTTCCAGTAAGAAAAAAATACAGAACAACCATAATTTTGTTATCTTTCTGTTTATGGTATCAATTTTAGGCAAATGTGAAGTTGATAGACAGAAATGCGCTTAAATTGTTGTTTTCCATATATCAACTGTAAACAGAAAAACTTTCAAGTGGTAACTATAATATGTTACCCCTTTAGAATTAACCTTTTTTAATAATGACATTTCTTTTTATATGGGACAGTTTCCTTATCTGCTTAGTAACAGTACTAAAAAGAAATCTTTGAATTTTGATTCATAACCAGATTTATGAATTGTTAATTGTGTGACGATGTCATTAAAATGTCTCTGCCATGTTTACTAATGGTAGTAGACAAAGTATCTAAGAAAAGTAGTTTCCTGTACAGACATTTCTTGTCCCTTCAGGGGCCAGATCAGACAATAAGGAATTTTATATTTATAATAGAGAGCTAAGGTGCAGAAGGACTTCATGATTCATCCCATACAAGATGCGCACAGAAGAGCTGAGATGTAAAGCCAGATGCAGCCCTCATCACTGGAGCACTGGCTGAAGCTCAGTGTCACCAGGAAAGGAACCTGACTCCTAAATGAGTTTTGCACAACAGATGGGCTGCAACCATTATGAGGTTATTGGAAACATTTCTTTTGCCCATCAACTACATTAGGCTTGCCTAATAAGCCTAGTTAGTGTCTAGGACATATCTGGTCTACTCTCTATGTGTCCAGTAAGTGCAGGGGACTCTGGATCTCCACATGTGCAGTGCACCCTTCTAGGTTGCTGGATGAAGGAGAAGGGGGCCTAATTAACTGTACAAGCCACTATTCATAATGAGTATGGTCTGCTGAGGAGTGTGGCTGCTGCCAGTGGTAGTCTAAAACCTTGTCATCAAATTTCTTGAAATGCAAATGTTCTCTGTGCAGATGGCCAGTGCTATGAGTACAAGTGGATGGCTAGCCCATGGAAGGGATCTTCTCGGACTGTGTGGTGCCAAAGGTCAGATGGTTTAAACGTCACAGGTAATGACTCTTTTTATACACACAAAAAAGCCTGGAAAACAGGTGGATAATGTGTTTTCCCAAAAAAAATGAAAAAAAAAAGGATCTGCTAAAAACACTTCCTGATGTATGAATCAAAATCATCATCTTTTTGCATATTAAGGATGTGGTTTCTTTTCTAGAATTATGCAGCATGTCGTGCTAAAAGTAAATATAAATAGTATCCTCTGTAGTGGACCTGAAATGTTACATTGTATATGTTTGGGGGTTTTTTACCATAGGCATCTTTGCACTTCTAAATGTAGGGTTTCAAATTTCAAGCCCTACAACAAATAAAAATGTTATGCGTTACAGGTCATTTCAGTGCCTATACAAAGACAAAGAAAGTTGCAGAGTTTGATAATATCATCCATATATGATACATCTCCTTAAAGCTGCAAAATATAAAATTTTAATAAATGTGCTAATGTAAGTTTATTTATTTCAATGCGATAAATCTGTATCAGGATATGTCAGTAGACTGCTGTGGGATGCAGTGACTTTTTGTGCACACCAAAGCACAAAAACCATGAATTAAGAATGACTGAGATCTCAGAAGAAAATCGTCATATGAATCTATTTATACAGATTTATATATTGGAAATAGGGATTCATTTCAGCTAAGAGTTATGCATTTATTTAAATAATTTTTATATCAGACCAAATGATAGTAAAAGAATCCCAGAGACTGTAAACACATCCTCAATGCCAGTCACTGTCAGGTCAGTAACAGGAGGAGAGCTGTTTTTCATGTATTGCCACCACAATACTTCATGATGATGGAGTCCACCACTACTGTCTGTTGCAACAGTAGAAGTAAAATATTTATATTATTTCTACAAGGTGTTGAAATAATGGCTCAAAGTCTCTTGCAAATCTTACCTTCTGGTGTAGGAATATCAAAACACATCTTGTTCACAAGAAATGCAACAGGGCATTATTTATGCACCTTGATTGCTTCCTGCTTAACTAAGATGTTTCTGTGGTAAGTAAAACTCTAAGAATTCATACTGAGATTAATATAGGATATTACCTATGAAAGGTCCTATAGGATTTGAAAGAAACATCATCTTGGAGATTATAGCTCTGAGAAGTTAAAATCAAAATGTATTCATAAATCACAGTCAGTTACATGAAAATAATAATTTCTTCTGATGTGACTGAATACAGTTGTGTGATAAATTCTAGGAAAGACAAATATATGACTATGTGTTGTTGGCAGATTTTTCATATTGGGACCTCCAAGGCAGACAAACCTCAGACCTATATTGTATCTTTTATTTTGCAAAGTTTGTTTTTATGTGGCTTTAAAGCTGTGGTAACTTTCTGATTTGAAATGAAGACTAATGGGATATTCCAGAACATGCAATCACCGGTCTCCATGCAATGTAAAACTATATTTTTCATATGTTTCTGATAAATGGAAAACTATAGTCTTCATGGATTTTACGATAGTTTTCAAACACAACACTTAAATAAAATATTCTTTGGGACCTTCTCACATTAAATATACCAGATTTTAATTTACATTTGTACATTTTTTGAAAGTGTTTTGTATAAACTACAGTATTTAAGAGCTCATAGATGTGATAGATTCATATACATGATTGATTTAAATTGAGATTAGCTATTTTGATTCAGAAGCAACCCATTTCTCTGATTACTGGGTCTTGACTGCCTTATTCCTACACATTTGGCTCTAACATAGTGTATTTTAATTCAGACATTATTAAATAATTATTGTGAGTCATGTTGGTATTTTAAGGTCTTTATTTCCTTACTTGCATAATATTATTGTGCTGAATAGTTCTTTTTTACTTGAAGGTGTTATTTCCCATGGGCGATGAGGCAACTCTTTCCTTCTGCTTCCTTGGATGACTGATATTTTATTACATAGATTCCCACAGGCATGTGATTTGTATGCTAGGATGTATGATTTTCTTTTCTGGGGGTGGGGAAAACTTATGGCAACCAGCAGGGTTTTTCTTTGTTCTTCACCAGCCATCCCGTTAACACTTGGATCTATGTAACCACATCTAACTGCATCTGCTATGGTTGTGACCAACCTCAGCTATCAGGATTTCATCATCATATCACACCAGTATAAAAATGGTATTAATTTGGGAGATGCAAGATGAGTTGTCCTGTAGCAGTATAAATTTTAAACAGTATATGCATATCCCTCTTCTATAAGCTAAAAGGAAACACAGGTAAATTCAAACTGATCTAAATGTATTTTGAAGATATTCTGGCTGAAATGATAGTGAAAGCCTGATTGTGTGTATTGGTCCATAACAATAACTGCACTATATATAAAGCTGTAGAAATGAAAACTAGGTCTGTATAAAAAGAGAAAAGACTGAAACCCACACTATCATCAGTATTGTAACATTCAGTACATGCTTTACTGATAAATCTGCTTTCCCTTCATAAAATCTTAGACTAACATGAAGCCTCAATTCATAAAGCCAAAGCTATAGCACGTGTAAAAGTGACCCAGTAGCAGCAGGAAATAGGTGTCCTTTCATAAACAGGATGAGTAACTTGTTTTCAGTTTAACAGGAAAAGAAATAAATAAAAAAGATGTTTTTCTTTCTATTGTGGCTGCAGTTTTAATATGTAAGTCATAAGGAGGGCCCCAGAGAACCAAATCTCTTCCCTTGAGTACAATAAAGCATTTAAATTGGTTTTTTGGGCAATCCACCAAGGGAACAAAGGGGAAAACAAAAAGCTTCATTGCCAAATATTAGTTCTCTAAAATACACATGAAATTATATAAATTTGCTGTAACCTTACTCTACAGATAAGAAAACACTTGATTCCAATTATCCTTCACCTTGGAATAAAAGAAGGATTCTTACATTCAAATTAGCAACAAGACTGTCACCCATGAGATACTGCAGCAAGTAATGACATCAGTAGTTTCATCAGTGGTGAGGTATTACCATGTGAAAATATGATTTTCTGTCCTACAGGGGGCTGTTTAGTGATGCGCCAACCAGATGCTGACAGGTCATGTAACCCACCGTGCAGCCAACCCCACGCTTACTGCAGTGAGGTATGTGCTACTGCATTGGAGCATAGAACGCCCCCATGAGGGCTTCCCACACATCTCTTGATTACAAAGATTATGCCAACAAAAAGTATTTTCAGAGATTTTACTAGTCACTAATTTGTTAAAATCCACCTCTCATGATTTTCCACCTTTCAATTAAATGTTAAATAATCTCTCTTGATATGGCATGAACTTGCATAAAAATATATGAAGAGGTACTCTCCAGGCTAGCACTCATCAAAAAAGTCTTCTCTTCCAGTCATCCGTGATGTTATGCTTTATAGCTCACACAAAACCTTGTTTTTCTGCTACACGGTGTAAAACACTTGTTCCCTACAGACTAGAACGTGCAGTTGTGAAGACGGATACACTGAAGTTATGTCCTCTGATGGCACACTCGAACAGTGCACTCTCATCCCAGTGGTGGTGATCCCCACCATGGAGGACAAAAAGGGAGATGTGAAAACCAGTCGAGCTGTGAACCCTACCCAGCCCTCCAGTAACCAGTCAGGACGAGGAAGGACCTGGTTTCTACAGCCTTTTGGGCCAGGTGAAGTCATGCAATGAGTTCTTAGTGTTAAGAACTGCTGAAGGGTCTGGCATTTACATTTTTGTGATGCCAGAAAGACAAGAAAAACCCTTACGATTTCATTTAAGAAGGCAAGCATCTACTATCACTGAAAACAAAGGAGGAGACAGAAGTAAACCCGTAGCATTCTCACTACTCCATCAATATATTTAGTGAAATCTTATATTGCAGATTTCCTTTTAGCCATTCTACCTGATAAAATTCACAGAAGCTATTTGAAATGTGACTTTAGAAGGGAGTTTGCTGCAAAGGTGCAAGCCAGTATATTAAATTATGGTTTCTCAACCAATAATTCCATTGACAGAGGAATGAAAAGGTAGAACTGAAGACAGCAAAGAGTAGAGACTTCTTAAAATTTATGCCATAGCATAAATTGTAGGAAAATACTTGGTATAGGTATGCTAATGCTTTTCTGACATATCCATATTTAAACTAATTCATGTTTTTCAAACGCTAACCATATTATCAATAATTAGCATAGGCGTGCTCTAAGTCTTTACCAGCAGTATTTGCTTTCATGATGGACCATGTTCTTTAGAGCTGAGCAAAGACTTATGTGCAAGAGTGTCGTAAAATATGAGAGTTATTTCATAAAAAATACTTCATAGAGTCCATCATGTAATCAGATGTCAGTAAATATTTCCTAGTGCTATTAAATATTTAGATAAATAAAACTTTAATTAACAAAATACTTTCACATAAAGAGATATGCTGCTTGCCCAAAATATTATTAGTATGGAAGAGAGCAATTGGTTATCATCTTAAGTTTGTCTTAAATCACACAGGGCTAAATATACTAATACACGTGTGTATTAGGGTGGTCATTTATTTCTAAAGGGTTTTTGGATGTTTTTAATTGCAGAATTGAAAGCACTGTCTTTACATGCATAATCCATAAGATGTTTCAAGTTGAGATTTATAACTATATTTCTAATAAGCAGATTAAATAATGTTTGGGTTAGAAATTAGAAATACTTATGTTAGATCCTGTTAGTCCTACTAGTATTTAGTATTACTGGTACTTTGATTTTTTTTTTTTTTGGCAATAAAATGGTCTTTACTCAAGGTACTTTAATCAACAATAAAGAATAGAAAATTAAACTTTTCTGGTCCTCTTTTAAAAAACAGCATTTTACCATATGTGTTACCATTTACTCATTTTAGCTAACTCCTCCTGAAAATGCCAGAGGGTGTGTTGTAGCAGCCAGAGTGACAACAATAAGCAAGTATCAGTCACCTTCAACAGTTTAGGAATGTGGATGCTCATGTGAATTCAGGCATGGTTTTGGAGCAAGACTACAGTTGAAAAACTTCATGAAAATTCACCAATTTTATGTAATTCGAGTTAGGAAGGAGACATACCTCAGTTCAGATAATCCCAAACATACTCAATAAAACTAATACTTTATGCAGTGAAGTTATGAGCAATGTGAGAGAAAGTGAACATTTTCCAATTCACATGAGATTTAGGCTTGATTGTTTTATTTCAGGATTGGATATCCATTGTAAAAGTTTGGGTTTACTCTGGCATGATTATTCCTTTCCCACAGTTTCTAAGTCTAGATTTAAAGTAGTTCTTTTTTTTTTTCATCCACAAATTACATTGCAGTTCCAGAAAGGAAGGTATTAAAACTATCCTCTTCAGTTGTCTGGGCTGAAGTATTACCACAAACAGATGAGTCTGAGATGCCAGTTGCCTTGTATACTTAGCAATAATCTGTCCAGAGGGAATTCAGAAAGCCTGAGTTAGATGTCAGTAGTTGCATAATAGAAATGACCTCATTAACAGAGTTCCTTGCTTTGACAAAAACAAATAAATATGTACACAAGATATTGCCAGTCTTTTTTTCAAGGAGATGTTACTATTTTAAAAGAAGCCAACCTGAAAAAAAACCCCAAAATCTCTTACCAATGGAAATAAGCCAAGGTGAGAGGAAACTAACCTATTTAGCAGTACTAATGTCTGAATTCCTCCCATTGATATTATCATATCACAGGACATGTGTCAGGTCAAATCTACTGTTCCATTAATCTTTAATGGATCAGTTATTTCAGTTATGTAAGTTATTATCAGTTATAATGATTCATTAGGTTGATTAAGGTAACGAAGGTAACTTAAGGTAATGTTTTGATGTTGATTAGTCTTGAACAACTTGTCCATATGACAGCAAGACTTTGCACTGCTACAGACCAGAAAGCCTGAACTTAACTGCACAGCAAAGAACACTACTGTGTAACCAAACAACCTTAGTCTACCTTCTGTTATTATTATTGTGGAAATATAAACTGCATTGATAATGTATTTTGGTTCCACAGAACTAACAAGAAGCACTAAGTGTTTGGTCCGAAAAATTTAAGCTGTATTTGTTTACATTGAATACATACACAACTTCATGAAATAAAACTTGTACCACTTGTAAATGAAATAATTCAGTTTTTTAATGTTTGGTTTGTTTTTTTGTTTTTTTGTTTTTTTTTTTTATTGCCAAGGAGATGGAACAAGGCTAGCTAACCTCCTGGAAAAAAATGTTTGCAAAAAGCCATTTAGAAATTTGGAAAATTAGTTGGATAGAAGCAGTGAGTCAAAAACTATGCACTCACCTTTGGTTGTGACATGCTCATTTGGGGCAGAGCAAAACCCCACAGACAAAGCCACATCATTTTTCCTGGTAGACATGGGTGCATCTGAGGCAAGAAGGAGAGTGGTATGTATGCCTGAGCCTGCAGGGACATCATGTCCGAAACAAAAACTGCACAGGCTACACATAAATACAGTTCTTATTAACAACAGACAGGTTTTTTATGAGCATGGGTTGTCCTTTTTTGTGTATTTTTGTTCTGTTAGGAGAAGTTACTTATAACAACAAAACTTGCATTTGGTCAGGAAAGAAATTTTAAAAATATTACTTTATGCAGTAGTAAAAGTTGTGTATGTACAGTTAAGGTATGGATGAGGTATAGCATGCTAAGGGTATTTAAAAACATAAAAGTAAATAGGAAGAAGAATAAAAATAACAGGCAGATTGATTTACCAGAGCTAGAATAGAAAGTGATGCTAAATGAGTCCCAGACTGCCCTGTGATCACACTGAGGGATTGCTCGCTAGCAGGGGGCCCCAAAGCTGAGTTTCTGGGTATCTCACCTGCTGCCTCTGCCCCAGATCTCAACTCCATTTGAATTATCCTGACTTCAACTGAAAAGCAGAGCACAGAGAAGTCATTGCTCAGTTATTTAACAATATTTACTCTGATTAAACTGTAATTGCTAGTGAAGACATTTATTTCGGATTATTAAAGTATTTCTATGCTATATCAGAACTAATAATTCAACAAGACTAACTCAAATACTACTAACATTCATTCCTTTTAGATGGGAGGCTGAAGACCTGGGTTTATGGTGTAGCTGCTGGTGCATTTGTTTTACTCATCTTTATTGTTTCTATGATCTATCTAGCCTGGTGAGTTCCTTAATTATTTATTAAAAAACAGTCCCCTCACAGACTGTAATGCAAATATTTACACCTCCTGCTGTAGAAACTGCAGGCACTTCTGTGAACTGTAGTGTTTAATTTCCCATGTCCTTTTGTCCAAACTCAGGTTAGCAGATTCTGGTTGTACTCTAGATGATGGATAACCACATGCTCTTCTGAGGGTAGAAGAACTTACAAATATGGGGTAGCTCAGTGTACAGTTTATTTTTGCTCAGTGTATCTCATTTGCTATATACAGTGTCCAGAATAATTTTATTGTGTCTGTATTGCAAAATGCTGAGAGAAACAGCAAGAAAGAAATTTAGTAACCAGGCAAGTCATATTTTATATTTAACAAGTGTTCCAGACAACAAGATACAGAGATACACAGCCAGAAAAATTCTGAAAACTTTATCATCTTTTTAATATATGAAATAATATTTTTTTGAAAAGTCACCTTTGAGAATGTGCTCCCTGAAGTTTTCTAGGTCCTGTTCAGAATTTCTGATCCAAATGACTGTACAGGTGAAAGGTGAGGAAAGTGTGGTCATGTGCATCAGTCTCCTGGCTGTACTGCATTAGTAGGCATTTGTGGGGCTTCTGGGTGTGTTGGACATTCAGTAAACTTTGCCCAAAACTTCAGTTTTGTCTAGGTAATACAAAAATTCATTTGGGTTTTCGGGATTTTTTTTGGTTGGTTGGTTGATTTTGGGGGGGTGTTTGGGGGTTTTTTTGAGGAAAAAGAAATCCACTAGCATTCAAATGCACTGCAGATTATTTGGACTGGAATCTGTGGCTACTACAAATCATTGTAACAAATGGTTTGGTATAAAAGATTCAGATTTGAGCAGCCTAAGTGACATAGCTGAGATAAGATTTTGGATAAGACTGAGGATGCAGAGGCCTGATTTAAAGAAATGTTTATATTACACTCTAAAAGGAGACAAGTACTAAAGCATGGATAAACATTTTTCCTTTGGCCTGGTAATTTTTTAAAACTATATCAAATGGATTGGAAGTACTGCTGGATTAAAATCTAATTCAAGGCTAGACAAGGAATGTTATGGCTAACAACCATACCTCTGCTATTAATGGCTAGTTTGATTATAACATCTAGAATTAATTGTAGTAATTCGAGCAAGTATAATGAGATAAAGCCAGTCAAAAGATGGATCTTTCCTGTGGAAACCCTTGATGTATCAAGAGCAGTTTAAGACTTGAGTCACATAATTTAAAAGAACCTGATTGCAGCTTTGATACATGACCAAATATTGCATGACAGGCTCTGAGTTCTTCTGAAAACTGAGTGATGTTGCAAGAGTACCTGCCAAGGATTTCATCAAGTCACATCAGCACCATAACAGCTTGTTTCTGAACAACTGAGCTTTGAATTAGATATCGCTTTGGGTTGATAAAGAGAAAATTAGTGATCCCAGTGAAGGTTTTAGGCTTATAGCTTTTATAAACAAACAACTGAATGCATTATCAACATGTTCATCTTTCATTTAAGAATGAAGTACATTTTTGTATGTTATTAGTTGCTTGTTCTATTTACAAATTATCTTATTGTTTCAGCAAAAAGCCAAAGAAGCCCCAGAGAAGGCAGAACAACCGACTGAAACCTTTAACCTTGGCTTATGATGGAGATGCAGACATGTAAAATACAACTTCTCATGGTAACAAATGGAGTCTAAACTATAGGAATGAAATCGGAAGGTATCCGAAGCCACAGGGATTTTTTTATGGAGTGGATTAAGTGTTTTGAATTTTTCTTTTTTGTAACTGCACCATAGACAAAGAAGGATGGATTTCATAATGCCTACCAACATTCAAGGTATTGCTTTACTTTAGACCATCAGCACTGAGAAATCGGGCAGAATCACGTTAATAGACACTGCAGCTGGAGATCTGTGGTGTTTCCTCAGCCTTAGAACTGAGCACCACTTCTGTCTCCAGAATACTGTAGCTGACATATTATTAACACTTGGAAGCCCCTGCATCATTAACCAAGTATAATCAGTACGCATGTCAAGTTTGTACCAAGCTGTCTATGACTCTTTATATTCAAACATATATACTCAGTTGAACCATATGTATTATTCTATCAGATTATATACATGATGAAGAGCATTTTAGTGCTTAGTACAATATTAACTTTTAACTGGGATTAAAAGCAAGTTCAAAAGTTTGCGAGTTGATGATAACTTGTGTTAACCTGCGTTTCAGAGGGCAATGACTCACTTGCAAAATTCTGTCCTGTTACCACTCCAAAGTATAAAGGCCTCATGTGTACATCCAGAAAGGAGGCATTCTCAGATTCCCTATTTTCTAGTGGTTGGTGTCTGGAAAAAAATACCTGCTGTAAATGTTACAATACGTTTCTACTTTCTCTAACTCAAACTGTTGCCTGCATCTTTTTTGCTACATGTAAGGCAAATTTTTGCACTATATTAGTGCAGCATGATATGCACTTAACTAGTATTGCCATAGAAACTGCCTCTTTTCAGAAAGGATAATGATGTATCTTGTGCAAGGAGTGTCAAGTAGACAGGTCTTGAATCCTGAAGAGAGTAGCGTTCAGTTTGGACTGTGACGGGATGGAATCGGCTACGACGTGTGCTGTACACACCGTTCCTCATCACAGCAGCCATTTGTACTCTACACCATGGCAGTAATACAAGTGTCTAGTTTCTTGCCCCATCTACCTATACTGGTATAGATTGTCCTGCTGGTTTCTAATTGTACTTTGAAGGCTGTTTATGACTAGATTTTTTATATTTGTTAACTTTGTTAGAAAAAAAAGAAAAGAAAAAGTGGTTGCCCTGTCATCCTAAGTGACATACTTCTTGTCTAAAAAGGTGTTCCAATTGTTCAACTAAAATAAAATGGTTTTGCTTTTCTTTCCTTCTGTTAATGAGAGCTTTTTCACTGTTACTGGCAGTGCAGTACTCAGAGACAATTTGTCTTTTCTAATTAGGATAATTCGATAGAATCTTTTAATTATTCAGTTAAACTCCTGAGTGTGCTGGCAAGTAAACAATAAGATCAATAGTTCTGCCATTTTAATTCTCATGACATTTTAAAAATCTCTGGCAGTATGAAAACTCATTGTTAACCTCTTCCATGCTTATGGCTTTTCAGTGTTATGCTTCCAACATGAAGCTCATTGACTTGCCACTCATGACTTGCCTGTTTCGGATGTGATCCATGACCTGAGAAAGGTTATTCTCCTCAAATGGCTTCTATGTGCAGCCTGAACATACAAGTGACTGTGCCACTACTAAGCAATACAAAACTTTATCAGGCAACCTCTCAAAAATAATTGTTATATAAAGTTCAACATTAGCTTCTCAGGTCTTTTTTATAACCTAAACCACTTCTGCCTACTCATCACTCTATTTACTCAAGAAGCACCAGTTTTTGCACACTGAATGAAACTAGCTTTGCAAACTTTGGCCCAGATCCACTGAAATCAATGACAAGGCTCTCATGGACATCAACGGGTGATATCAGTACTTAAAAATACACACCTTTGTTCTGTGTAGAATAATTCTTGAAACCAATGAGCATTTTGTGGATGTTCAAGAGAGATTATGGTCCTACTTTAACTTAGCTGACATATTACCAGTGTGGTGTTACTGCATCAAGAAAATTACGTTCCTCCCACTGTGTAAGTATTCCCCAGGTGGGAACGATGAGCAGAGGAACAATGGTAACAATCTTTGGTGCGGGTTTAATTTCTCATTTTATACCTTGATCCAGCTGCAGCTGATGGAGTTCCATGGCCCCCTGCCACAGCAGTGGTTCATTCATGTATGTGTTTCAGGACTGGAGTCTTCAGTCTTATATCACTTTGTAAAGATCCATTGCAAAAATACAAATCTTGATAATTTTAATTTTCAGCATTCTTGAGTAGAAAACAAGAAAAAATGGTTGGTTCCTCTTTTGTCAGACATACAAAAAAAACCCCACCAATATTTATATAATATTAAAGAACGATAACTACATGTGGAGACAAATTTTAATAACGATTTCTGTTCTTTTAAAAGTCTGATTCTGTGTTGTCAAATAGTTTTGGACCAAGAGGGCATTGAGGGAACAGGGTTTATTTCATTGGCAATGAGTCACCTTTATTTATGACACTGGCTGGTCTTAGCAGGAGCTATTGCCTAGTTCTTGCCTTGAAGAATTTTATGTCCTGAATCTAAGCATTTAATAACTTGAAGTTAAAGGTATGACATCTCCTTTTTCTTACCATATTAAAGGGACAAACAAAGAGATAGGAGGGTTTTTAAAGTATGTTTGGCCTTTGCAATCCATGCAAGTATTTTAGTATGTGTTGCATTTTATATCTGATCAGTGAATATCTGGTGCACATCTGCATCATCCTAGTGCTGCTTTTAAAATCTAGAGTGCATTTTTATTATTATTTTTTCTATGAACAAAGTGCATGGAAATTTGAAGCCAGAATGGCTTCCCTCATTATCAAGAAAAAAAAACTAGGCTGTAAAGAGGGCTGAAATTTTATGTAAATCTAAAATTTGCAAAGACGATTAAGCCCTCTAGCATTGAAACAGAAATAAATAATATGTGAATTATCAGTATAGAATGAAAAGCAATTTGCTTTAAAAATCAGAGTGCTTCTACAAATCCAGTGCCTAAAGCAGCCACTACTATAGATTATTAGTTTGTGAAAGTAATGTTTCCAGTGGTCGAATAAACCATTCAGAAAATAGAAAAGTAGATATTTTCCTGTTGATGTGGTGGTTTATATTTTCCTTTTTAAAACTGTAGTTTCTAGCTTACTGTGTCTGCTTTGAGACCTGGAGCAGTTCCTTTTTGAAGCTTTGATGCAACTGCACAAGCTTGTTTATATTTGGTATAAAGCATCAATTTTGAAACCCCCTTCCTCCTGTCAAAATGTAATAAAGTTTTTTCCAATCTTACAATTTGAAGAGACCAATTAAAAAACTCTATGTGTAAATCACTGTAAAATATACCTTGAATTAAATGGAAATCTGTCTTTTTACCTTTATGTAAATTGTTAAGATTTAAGACTTTATTTTGCCTAACTTAATTTACTTGAATATTTATTTTGTAGAATGAGAAGGCAGCTGTCTGAGGAATGTTTACCTTTTGTTTTTTGGTTAATGTTAATTTGTAAATTGTGTAATGCATTTTTATTTTTTAAATTATGTATATTTCTTTTTTTAATGCACAAAATGTTTACGTACAACTACTACTGCAAATTTGTGTATATTGTCACTAAGCTTTATTCAGTTAATACAGATGATGTGAAAATGTAACAAGTCTTACATTTTCATCTGGGTTATTTTTACATAACTGATGTATTGCTGACAATAAATATAAACACAAAATCATTTAATGTCTTTTTTTAATACATGTAGTATACTATGCTGGGATAGAGTAACAATAAAAGCCAGATCCGTAAAATATGACCACCTTTTAAACAGTCTCTTTTTTTTTTCTGAAAGGTGTTAGCAAACATATTCTTGTTAAAAATTAGTCTTTCTTTTTAAAAAGAAAAGTACTTTCTGATGCTATGGTAGCAATCAAGTCTGTTGCTACAGTCCTAGGTGACTTGGAAGTTTACAAAACATATTTAGTTGATTGGTAAATATCCAAAAAATGAAATACATCAATGGTATTTAAAATTTTCTTCCTTGCCATTTTTATGTCAGAAAAAACAACCCTTCTGTGGAAAATAAGGCATCAATCAAGATCTCACTAGGAGACATCTATTCACTTCAAGTGAAGCTGCATCTGTCACTGTCCCTACACAAGAAGAAAGAGAAAAGAAGAAGTCACTTGGCATTTTTTCATAATTGCTCATACTATACCTCTGTGCTGTCCAAAACTCAATTTTTTTCATGTGCAATTCTGCTGTGTAATTTACAGATCATGGGGTGTTTGTCCTGTTTCCATAGTTATTACCTCCCCAGTAACTCTTCCAGGCTAACCCGTAAAAGATTTAAACACAATTTTGAGAGCACACAACTCTGATTTTTGAGGCACTTCAGGATTTTCACAAGTAACTCCTACCTACATTTTCTCCTGCTGGAATCCACAGTAAAATCACAGAAGCATTGGTCTTGAATTCCCACCTACAACTTAATAGAGGAATTTTTAAATCATTTAAATGTATTTAATTGAATATAGGCAGAATTTTATAACCAGTTAAAAAACATCTGAGGGAAGAAAATTTAAATTCTCATTTAAGCTCTGCAGAAGATAATTAGCTGGGGTATACTAACAAAGATTATAGGGTCTTCACATTCAGTAAAGAAAATGTGGTAGGACTTTGGCAACTGTTTGCAAGACTTCTAGATTAATGGGAAAGGTAGTCTTTATTTTAAAAAAGACCCAAAACATTACAGGAGAATGTGATTTTCTAGTACAAGTGCAATGAAAGTGAGAGGTATGTAACGAAAGGACATAAAGAGATTTAGATATGCCTTGTAAATATTTTAGCCTTCTAATCTAGGTCTTCACATTAGACCTACAGTAGACCTAGAAAATTATCCTGCTGAAACAGTAGTGAGCTTGAGCAGCCATTCCAGATCTGCTCGGCATTGCTACCAGTTTAGCTACAGAAGAGGTTATCTCTGAATCTTCTGATTGTTTTCTTAGATTCAGGAAAGCTGTCTGCCTATCCAAAAGCAGGTAATGACCAGGCAGATGAACAAACATTTGCATTTTCTGGGGGTGGGGTAGGGATGGGGTGGGCATATGTGTGTATCTTAGTCTCTGCTTGCCCATTCAGGCACATTTTTAAGTCCTGCTTGAACAGAAAAGTTGGAAGGCTTACTTTGAGGCACACCTTAAGTGACATTGGGCAGATGCCATTCCTCTTTCTGCTGTCAGGCAGCTCTGGTCTGGGACAGGACTGAGCCTCATGAGAGCACAGTAGTGTCAGGGTGGCAGGCTGTTAACACCAACCTGTGGCTATATCAACATGGGGAGGTGCTAGAAGTTGACCCTTCCAGCCAGTCCTGGTATTGATTTTCTGACCTGTCTTGGCAAACTGATGCTGTTGGATACTGCCTAATCCTGATTGTCCTAGTTTGGTTAGGTAGAAGCTCTGCTGAAAAGCAGGTGGGTGGGCAGCATGCTGACTACAGCTCAGCCGCAGACTCTTACAGTGAGGGAGGCAGCTACGCACAGGTTGCATGGACAAGAGCTCAAAGGAGGTCATTAGTCTCCACCAGCCTTCTTCATGCTCTGCTAGGAGCCACAGGACTGATTTGGACCCCCTTTAGGCAAGGGAAAAGTCCTTTGATTTGTCAATATGGTGAAGGTAAAACTTAGCCACATGATCATAATCTATGATCATACCTCTTGTTTTCCATTTTCAGAGAAATCACATTTCAAACAGTTCAATGTTGAACATATTTAATTATCATTATGGGTTTATGTACCTAAAAATCTTTGTCTTTTCAGAGAAAATAAGATTTGGTTCTTGTCCATTTATAGATGAGGGGTTAGAGGCTCCCAAATACATCTTAATATTTTGTGGGTTTTATTCAGAACCGAGACCCTTAAATTTATTAGAATTATATTCTGAAATTGAAATAATAAAATAAAGAGGGTTTTATTTTCAAAAACACCCTTCAGTGTGTCACATAATTCTTTAAAATGGCAGAAAATTGTTTCTCAATCAGTTTTGTTATCTTACAAATAAAAAATCACCATGCAAACATTATTTTTTCCTTCTCTGAATAATTATAAAAACAAACCCTCTTTCTTACCTATACATGTCAAAATGTAACTTAATTCTCAGCTTCTTAACTCTTCCCAGTGCTGCTCACTAAGATACCTATATGGAAATAGCAATTTTATTTGAGCCCATTGCCAGAATTTAGTTAGAAGTTCTGCAACTGGACATTCAGTTTGTTGGTGGTCCAGTACTGACAGATTATTTTTAATGCACTGCCTTATGAAGTCCTACAAAAACCTCTCCCCAGCTGAGCCCAAACTAATTTACACAACTTGTGTCATGTAAAAATGATGAAACTGTCATATAAGACAAAGGGTGACATATTGGTTCTTGCTTTCATACTCTAACCCAATTCCCTTAACAGCTTTCTTACTGTGCCCCCGTTGTGTCTTGGTGCTTGACACGAATGCCAGATTCCAGCCTTATGTGGAACTTTCCTGATTTGCACTGATTACTATCATAGCCTTAACTCTCTTTTGATCTGTCTTCTCACTCTTAAGATCGCAGTGAGACAATAGTTGCCAGTGGACAACTTACTGACATTTGAAGACATGCTGTCAAAAGCAAAAATATACATATTGAAAATGTGACTATTGAGGCTGAAGTAATTTTTCCTCTCTTCCTACAACTAAAAATGCAGCTATGTATTTAGAAACCTTGAAGATACCTAATTCTACATATTTTAATCATGCCATTCTATTGCTGTTACTTTACATTTTTCTCTGCTGTTCCCTTTTTTATATTCATTTTGTGTAAATTCTAATTGTAAAATCATAGTAAGGGCTCTGTCCTCTTTGTGTACAATCATAGCAGAAGGGAGAAGTCTCTCTTTGAAATCCTGACAGTGATATGACTATAAACAGTGATTAACATAAGCTCAAATCCTCAGTATCTATTATTTTTCCAAGAATTCTGGGATGAAAGCTTGGTATACTAGCTTGGAAATATTCTCAGGCTGTAAAGTTCCTGAAGAGTAGAACACCCCAGGAGTCAATCAAAATCCCTACTCCATGAGCAGCTCTATGGCAGGAGCTTATTCACTTTGCCCGTTTTGGAATGTTATTTTAAACACACATGGATGTACAGATTTTAGTTACTTTATCAATAAGCTATACCAATCACTTACAGTCATGGGTAAAACAGATGGTCTCGAGGTGTGTTTACAACAGTTTCTAAGAGGTGTGTGGCATCATCCATGTGTTAACAGAGCTGTGTTCAGGTAGATATTCTGTATGCAAGATCAGGAGGGACATCTCCATACATGTATCTTTCAATTTTGGATCCCATTTTTAGTTTTGATATTCCACAAAAATGAAAGAAATTGTCATAATGTAATTTGATTTGTAATGAGATAATAGAGGATAAAACACCCCAGGTACTCAATAGTGAGGAAAATTACTTCTCAGCCACAGGTCTGCTCCTTTTCAACCAGAGGGTCGAACCCACGTAACCTGAATCTCCAATCTGGTTATTAGTCCCCAAAACATAAACTAACAATTATTAATAAAGGCCCTGTGACCTGTTACCAAATAACCAATGTTCCATACAGAGTCTGACTTCCAAGATAGTCTGACAAACTGGTTGGAAATAAAGTTTCACTAATTCAGTCTTACCTGTTTTTGTAAGAATTGTGTTGGTATCATCCTCACTGCTTTGTTCCTTCAATCTTCAGAATGAAGAATTCTGTAGCTCCATTTTGTGAGTGCAAATTGGTGACACTAGGATTCAGTCAGCCAAGGAAAGAAAAAATAATTAGCTGGCAGTTTTGTGACTGCCTGAAGTTGAATTTAATGAACTGCAGCAAAAGCTTTCTGCAACATTAGAACAGCAGCTGGAGCTAAATCCTACATTTCTGTCTTAAATGGCCTCCACTTACTAGTTGATGAGCAAAACATTAGGAACAGTCATTTGTTCAGTTTTACAGAAATATTAAAGGAAGTTTTGCAGCACAAGTGAGAAGTTAATCATCAATCTCAAACTGACTCTCCAATCCTGTTGCAGAATTGCACTGCTGAAGAAGCCAGGACAGAAGTCTAATGGCCTCAAGACTGTAAATTGGCTCTTTCAGAAAGGCAAAACATTATTTACATTAAAAATTGCCATACTCCATCTCTGTAACTGCATTCACTTTGAAATGAGGTGGTACTGCAGATGATAAGACTTTCCTCTGTCACCTTAGATTGATGAAATGGCAGTACAGCATGTTTTTCCAGAATATTCCATGAGTCTCATCAAGATGCCATGCCATGCCATATTAAAAATTGCCTTTATGTTTAACAAATTCTTATAAGCTGTGAATTTGTCTGCTATTATTTAAGGATTTATATACCATTAAAAACACTACAGAGATTATAAGAAAATAAGTGATAATAATATTTATTATTACTTGATTTACATTGTTTAAAGCTTCTTACGTTCTACTTAAGCAGTTGTCAGTTAGCATGCAAAACATCCTGGGCAGTCTCTGCTTAACTGTATTGAATTATGTGTATAACAAGAAACCACACAAACAACAGGATTGTGAGGGTTTTTGATTTGCTGTTCTCTCTCTTTTTTTTTCAGCAAGGTCACAGGACAATTAAATAAAAGTAAAGTATATTAAATTGCTTGTAAAGAGGGAAAAATATTATTTTAAAGAATTCTCTAAATCAGTGTATTCAAATTGCTTTTCAAAAAAGCCTCCCAGATCTACCATTTACCATACACTTCCTAAGGACAAGGAAGTTCATTGTGCTCTTGGTTTCTCTGTGGAGAGTGGGCACGGTCAATTGCCTGTGCATGTGTTACAGTGGGGATACTGCAACACGTGGATCAGACAAGGAGGCCCGTGGAAAAGAAATACATATGGACGGATTCTTGATAGAGGTTTCAGAGATGTTTATTTCTCCAGCCGCATGGCCGGGATCTGCCAAGGAACTGCGGCAATCATGGGATCAAGGGTCCTTGCCTGTGCAGGGGAACACAAAACAACCAATGGGGAATGAGGCTGACCAGGGCCAGGGAAACCCCGTGTCTCCCCCCAGGGCCCCTCTCCCAGCACCACATGGCAGGGGGAGGGACCCCAACATATGTGTCTTCAAATTCTTACAGCCTTTTTCTTTTTGGAGTTTTGGGATATTTTTGTTTAATATTTTGGTTTGGTTTTAGATTCTTTTAGCTGCTTTCTGTGTAGTTTTTTTGTTTTGGTTTTTTTTTGGGGGATGGAGGAGAACCTTTCCCTTTGTTCTTTTTGTCTACATTGTACATACTCGACTGTCAGACACATGTATCTACATCCATATGTTTTTATTCTCTCATGTTCTAGAAGTCTTTTAAGGCAGGTGAACTAGTTGCTAAGAGCATCAACAGAGGAGAACAAGTTGGAATAGCAGGAAGGGTACCATGTCTACATTTAATTTGTTTTGACTTTGTACAGTAGAACCACTATAAAGAACCACTATTAAGAACCACTATAAGAAGCAGCTGTTCTGTGGAGAGCAGTGTTTAAGACTCTAACATGAGGATTGCAGACCTGGAGTTGGACACAACCGGTTTTAGAGATAACAAAGAAATAGTGTCTAACATACACAAAAGTCACCATATATAGTTAATTGGGTGTAATATGGAATTATAGCCCAGTGAAGACAGAGCAAAGGTGTAAGAGGGTTTTGGCAGACACATAAAAATGGCCCCTAAAAATTTGATCTTAACGAGAGAATTACCACAATCATCATATTCCTCACACTGAAGGACTCCAGAGGCTAGCAATTCACTATCACGCCACCACTGCCACCAGTATGAAACCCCACCAATCTCAGCACCCAGAGGAGCAGTGGAGACATCAGCCTAACAGTGGGAGGTAGGCACTAGAAGGTATATGTATAAACATTTTAACTGCATTAACCTTCTTTTTTAAACAATTAGATCTGGACTACTAATGGTTAGAAGCGCTTCGCTTTCAATTACACTAATAATTTTTAAGATTTACTTATATAAAAGGTGTGCTTCTCCTATGCCCATGAGCAAGATTTTGAGTGCAACAACTATGTAGCAGCAGAGGGAATCCTGGGGCAGATGGATGAGAAAAAATGATAGATGACTTTTTGAGTTATATGAATATAGATACACTAATCTTGTCTTCGTACATCAAGTTTTAAAAAAGAAAGAGAAAACCTTGAAAGCTAGATACAGTCTGACTTCAAATCATTAGACAAATGTGTAGAAATGAAAGAAAATTTTGTCATTACCTTAGAAGCATGCGTTGCTATTTTTAATGAAGAAAGTCGAGCTAGTTTAGTAGGATACTTTAATTTAGAACTGAAGAAAAATCATAAATTTACTAAAACTGCACTATGTGCAAAGCAATGTGATTAAAGAAAAAATCAACAATGGTAATTTTTGTAAGAAATATATAAGTATTTGTGAGCATGAATAAGGCTTTTATCTGAATCATGATGGCAGATGTTGTGTCACAAGGGTAAGCAGTTGCACTAATTTTGTCCACCTAATATACCAATGAACTAGAAAACTGTTCAATAAGGACAGAGAACTTGCTAAAAAAAATACTGACTGAGCAGACACAGTAAAGAAGCCTGCAGGCTAGTTATGGAAATTACTAAAATTATGAGCAACTGGAACAAAAAAGTGCCTGAACTAAAGAGTAGCTAGAATTAACTGCAAAACACTGCAAGATAGCAGTGGGGGAAAAAAGAAAAGCAAGGGAAAATATGTCATAAAGAAATGAGCCACAGCAAAATCTGATATGATCAAAGACATGACAAAGCATGTGCTGCGAGGCTTCCCTCCCTCAAAAGCAGAGTAGAATTATTTCAAAATAACTTACATTTGTGATAGTTAATAGACAAATAGTGCCTTTATCTACAGCTCAGCAAATGACCGTTGAAGACATGGACAGAATAAGCAAAGAATTGCTTAGCAGTAGTACAACATCTTATAAAGCAACTTACTAGCAAAAGATATTAATGAGTGGAAAATTTGAAATTAATCTTTAAAGAAAAATAAAAAATGCCAAGTTTTCACAGCACCCTGGGGGGATTTTTCTTGCATTTACACTCACAAGCCAAGTACTGTTTGTGTCAAGACTCCCTAGGCCAGCAGTTGTCCACCAGCCACTGTACCTGGCAGACTTAGGTGGCTTGAACTTTTGTGATGGGGACCAATTTTTTTTTTAACTTGTGCCATCTCTTACAATCTACTGCCCTTCTAGTTCCAGGGTGATAGTTTAGAAGCAGATCTGGGGTATGGTCTACAGCAGGTACCATTGCCATAAATTCATAAAAGAAAAGAAATAGGAGAGTTGGTCAGTCTTCATTTTCCTCAGACTGTGATTGTTCCCTGAGCAGCAAGGATCACAGCACACAGGGAAGCACCTGAAACGTGTCTGCTAACCCCATAGCATGGTGGAAATAGTCTTGAGCTGAAGAGAGAGTAACAAGATTCTTTTGAAAGGAGAATTTGAAGGAATGCAAATGTCATAATGAGGAGAAATAAGAATAATCTAAAATTCCAGCACATTCAGATATTCAGTGCTCCTTCAGAATATGGCAAGGAAAACACGTAACTCAAATTCATGTAGACAAAAACATACTTTGATATATGGTCTGATATATGGCCTTGAAGAACATCAGGGCAAATTTCAGCTCCAATATTCATGATTTATACAATTAAAGAATACTCTCTCCAGGCAGTGGAGAAAAGAGAGCAGTAGAAGTCCCATCTGGCAAAGTGTTCAAAATAAACTGCCTACAGCAGTGGAAAACAATCCTGCTGGCGAGGGCAGGTACCCAGCTCCCTTCCCTTAGGGAGTGCTGTGCTGCTGATAGGCCAGGTGGTCTAGGGTGACACATTTGCAAAGTTTACCATGATGAGAGGTTGTTTTGCTTACTTATATTTTCATCGATCTTTTTGCAATTTAATGCTGTTTTAAAGCTTCAGCTAAAGTTGGATACCACATATTGACTTCCTAATTAAAAAAAATCCTGACAGTTCTTTGGGAAAAACCTTACTTTTTCAGTTGTAGGCCCTTATCTTTATCTGTAAGCGTGATGCAAGTTTTCTGTAGACTTTGGTGATGTAGCTGCACCTGGATGTCTTCTTTGTCAAAACAAATATCTATTTAATAATCTTGCAACAGGGAACAATCAAGAGACGTTTCTGTTTCTTCTCCACAGAAAATCACTATAGTGCTGCAAGATTAATATCTCAACCACCAGGTTTAGTTTCATCCCCATACCACCTATAACCAGGGCCTGCATGGCTTCCCAAACCCCTCTTTAAAACACTTAGGATTCTCATACTCTGGACTCCCAGGCAAAGTACCTTGAGGTAAAATAATGTCTGTAGCCATAAAACAGATCCAATCAGTTCTGATTCCCAAAGGTTCCCCTATGGTCTAGTGAGAACAGGGCCAAGGTACAAGGCTTGAGCTGTACGTGTGTACAGTGATATGAAGGACAGCTCTGTGAACCTATGGAAAATAAACCACAGCCACAACAGTGGAAGAATTTATAAGCAATCATGTCATTAGGAAAGGGTAAAAAAATCAAGGGGAAGATGCAATGCTTATTTGCACAGCAGAAGGACAGAGCAGCAGTACAGCTCTTCTGGAAGCATGTAATAGCAAATGATTCAAAGGATAAAAAAATGTCAGCTTCAGTGAATTGGGTGTAAAAAGAGCTCACAGATCAGCCTGATTCACCAAACTAGGAGATGAAATATTTAGATAAACATATAAACTTTACAAAACTTCCTAGCACTAAACTCCTTAATTATTGCAGATTTCTTCTGTTTCATAAATAAAAGCTGAAAAAAAAAAAAAAAGTCTTGTTACACGGCAAAACAACAGAAATTACCAAAGCAGTGACAGGTTGTGAGGACCTTAAATGACTCAGGAGATCAATTAATAGATGATAAGTGAAATGAAACAACACAAAATAAACTCGTTCACAGCATTTGCTTTGATCTTTCAGCTTGCACTAGAAACAGCAGTTCCAGTGAGTACTGTGCTGTGAAGAGCAGAGAGCTGCAACAGCATTAAGAGATTATACAGCAGTAGCGAGGACAGGCAGGCATGGAGAACTCTCACAGTTGCATCTTCTTCTTGGCCAACACTAACAACTGTTCAAGAATCAACACAGAACAGGGGCAAACTGGTGTGAAAACCCACAACCATCTCCTTCCAGAGGCAATACCAGAGAATTTCAGATTCATTAGTTGTCATTACAACACAGAGTTCACAAAGAATACTATGGTATCTTGACAAAAGTTTAATTTAGGGCAATAAATGAAGTATTTCTTTCAACTACAAGGGGAGAAATAGAAAAATATTAAGGTCATAGAGGACCAGATATGTCTGATTTAATTTCATTGATTGTAATTCCTAAAAGATTTAAAATTTTAAAAATAAGTAAAGCATGCCTCCTTGGAGTATACATACAGTACCATACACTGTGAATATCTTTGTTCCTGCTCACTTTTACAGAAAAGTTACCCTGGCTATGTATAACACACATTCACACACCACCTTGTAAGTGAAGTGGCCATGGCCTGAATGCCAAGGATGGCTCACCCTGGAACAGTTGGGAATTTCCCAGGCAATGCATAGATGGAGCCATCACAAGGCCTCTCTGGGCACTGAGGACGTTTTGGTGCTGGTTAAAGGAGAAACAAAGGAGGAATGTAGCTGTTTATGCCAGATGTGTCATGTTGGTTGTTCTCAGTTCTGAAGAAGACACTAGTCCATGGGCCATCATTGCCACAGAAGTATCCACAAGGGCTCCAGAGGATGTTGTTAATGACTTAATTACTCAGGGAATTGCACCTATGCTCCAGGTGTCACTGTGGTACTTGGGATCCTGCAAAATAGAGAGAGTCTGTTAATTCTTTCTTAGACTTCATATGTATGTTCTGTAGGACTGTTTGACTTTTTGAAAATAACATTTTTATATTTCTATGTGCTTTTTCAAGTACATATTGTATGGAATTGCTCAGTTTCCTTTTAACCAGTCCAGTAAAAGCAGGTGGCCCCACCTTTTTTACTGCTGTGAAGGTAATAACACCAGTTATTAAAATCCCACTGTGTGGACTCCCAATGTTCTTGCCTTAGAAAAAGAACAAAGACCCAACAGTTTCAAACATTTTCCCCTTTTCCATCAAAGCCCCCTGTAGTCTGAGGTAAAAGCAATTTAATAAAGCCTCCTCCTGATGTTTACAGCTTTTAAAAAGAATAAAGGAGAAACTTCAGAAAAGTTTAACAGAACACTAAAACAAATTGGGGGCATGCTTTTTCTGTCACTTTTGTGATGTCTTCTAAACACTTTCACATGTCATCAGACCAATTAGCCAAATGGAGACCTATCAGTGAAAAAACTGAGCCAGGATGACTTCATTATTTAGCAGGAATAGCACCTTTTCAAACAATACCATCCAACTTTCATTTCCTTGAATCAAAGAGGGACTTCAAACATGTTAGATTATCAGCAAAGAACCATAACTGATGAAAAAAAAAGTGATGGACCAAGACAAAAAAGATTAATCAAACAGAGGTGTAAATGAAAGCAATGAATCTTTAGCAGATCTTTTTATTATAAACATTAGTCTTTGCATGTCAAAACACGAATGACGAAAAGCTTCACAACATTTTTCAAGTGCTAATTATCACAAACTTTAGACTCCTGAAAAATTTACTGATAGTTTAAAACTGATCTGCACGTAGATATATAAATATATGTGTGTATATATATGTGTGTGTGCTAAGATGTGTGTGTGTTAACTGGAACTACCAATGTGTTACAATGTCTTGGTACATGCCTGGGGAGGAAGAACAAAGTGTTGCATCAGAAACCTTTCTACAAATATAAGCTGGTTTTAGTTTCTGCATGTCCAACATCCATCACCAGGGGACTAGCTCTGGAAACCACACTAATAATGCCATTAATAAATGACAGATGGATATAGGAGCCACTGCACAAAGGGTACCAGCTATCCAAGCAAGGTACCAGTGAGCCAAGACATACTTCTAAGCCCAAAATATAAGACAGTTTTTGAATACATAAGGCCTGAACTTGGATACGTGGATGACAATACATCCCTTCCCCTTTGGAGTCCTAACTGTAACAGCCACATTTTCACTCTTGCAGAAAGACAGAAATCATAAACACCTAGAAGTCCCCAGGAGGTACCCAGGTGTCCAGCGCTCTGCCTTGCATTTTTGAAGGGCTGAAAAAAGTAGCTACACCTTCTGGATAAGTATTTGTAGAAGTGAGAGAAAGATAATTATTAATTTTTAAGTTTGATATTATCCATTAAGAGTTCTGCTTGTGTTTATAATAATTTCCCTCTTATCTTACAGATCAAATAACATCTCTCTCAGTAATGAAAACTCAATCACTGCCAAAAAAAGTAACATCTCTTTTTACTATCAGTGCTAAGCTACTATCACTCTGAGTGAAACTTCCCAACAAGTAAGGTGGACCCCTTCAAACGCATGTACCAAGTTAAAGTGAAGAAAAAGGAGACACCTCGCTTGGAACAAGTGGTCCCTGTGGTGTCCTGGGAAATGAATTTTCTAAGTCTAGGCCAGTTAAATCTGCCCTTTACCAGAGGTTAGACCCAGGAAAGTTAGCGGTGGGCCTGCAACAGAGAACCATATACAGAAAAATAACTTTGATACCTTGTTTATAAAACCAAGTACTGACCTCTTTTTACATTTGGAGTCTATAATTATTAACACTGTTACCAGAGGTTTTGTTACTCTATCTTCATGCCAATGCTCCTACAACAACACGACAGCTACTTCCAATTCATTCCTCAGTAACAGAGGGGTATGAGAACTCCTGCACTGAACACATGAATAATTAACAAGGCACACTTTCTGGATGAGAACTATACAACTGAGGAGTCTCTCCTGTCCTCTGCTTCTTTCTGTATTGATGTTATTCCTACTTTTTTATTGTCCTTTCAAAGATTTTCTTTGGAGAGAACACTGGATTTAAATTACTTCTCTGCTTTAGACTGCCTGCAAAGCTGCTGTCAAGCAAACAGTGTCACCAGTCTCCCTCACAGACTCCAGGAAATAGCTTCTAAGATAAACTTTGCCAAGCTGGTTATGTCTAGCAGAGCTGATGCTGGAATGTGCTCTGGACTTAAATAGGAGGAGAGAAGAGTATTTGGCAATAGGTAATAAAATGAAGAGACAAAGCTCATGAAATTCCAGCGATTGTGAGCTTATATGTTTTGAGAATGAAAACAAGATAGAAATTGAGAATGGCAATGAACACATGGGTAATGTCAATATTTCATATTTGGTTATTACAGGGCTTCATTAACTGAAAAAAATATTGAGTCTTTTATTGTGAAAACACCTTGGCTGCCTCTGAAAAATCTTCTCTGTATCCATCACAATCTCTAGGTGTGACAAAATGATATATTAATTGTTTTCCTGGCAAAGGACCCATCTAGTCTAATCTACTCTTCCCACCTAGCCATAATACTCGAGGTCTTAACAACGCTTCAATATTCGTCTGCTTCAGCATCAGTGGCAAACTGTGGGTCTGGCAAGGGCGGGGCGGGGCTTTGCTGGAGCAAGGGGAACTCATCAAGGGGAAGGGAAGGGAAGGGAAGGGAAGGGAAGGGAAGGGAAGGGAAGGGAAGGGAAGGGAAGGGAAGGGAAGGGAAGGGAAGGGAAGGGAAGGGAAGGGAAGGGAAGGGAAGGGAAGGGAAGGGAAGGGAAGGGAAGGGAAGGGAAGGGAAGGGAAGGGAAGGGAAGGGAAGGGAAGGGAAGGGAAGGGAAGGGAAGGGAAGGGAAGGGAAGGGAAGGGAAGGGAAGGGAAGGGCGTTCGTTGAGGAGCAAGGAGACAGGAGATATCAGCTAGCTCTTTTACCGTGAGAACACTGCCTTTTGGAAAATCAAACAGCATGCGACATTCGGCAAATCCTGTAAGTTTCAAAATATTGTTAGGTTTTTTTCGGCTGTGCCGGTGCCTCCGGAAAACCACCGGCGCTGTCCCCTGTGTCCCTGCACCGGGCGGGCGCGGCCACGCGGCGGCGCTGCGGGCGGGCGGCTCCTGCCAGCGGCGCTGCGGCTCCTGCAGCCCCACCCTGAGAAACGCGCGGATCGACATCCCTGCCGAAAATCCAGGTGCTGTCGCTGTCACGCTTTGGAGATGCACGTCCTGAGACTTCTCTCAAGATGCTCTCTGTGTAGCAGATGCAGAAATAAAATCAGGCAATGTGGAGATTTAGAGACACGGATTACCGCACTGGGAAGGTCCCTTCAGAGACCAAAATTTCCTTTTTCTATTCCTGCTCTCATTTGCATCTCTTTGTATACAGCATTGCGCTATCCACATCTGGCACATCCCTGCTCTGCCAAGGTTTTCTCTGGCTTTTGCTCTCACCTCTGCTACTGCCCCAGCCCTTTGTGCTGCTTTTTGCTGATTTAGCACCCCTAGAAACATGGACATGGAAATCTGCAGGACATAGATCTCCCATCTGATGTCAGATAGAGATGTAAATTCAGGGCTGAACAGAGGGGGCTAATGACCTCCTTCAAGCTCTTATTCATGCAGCCCTGTGTGCAGTTTTCTCTCTCACTGCCAGCATCTGCAGCTGAATCATGACACATGGTAAAAGTCTAACGAACACACAACAATTTTGCAGAAAGGCTTCAGTGCTATGAATAAGCTTTAAAAAGATGAAAACAAAGTGATAAGATAGAAGGAAACAATGCAATGCCATTTTCTGGTGAGATGATTCAAAGCACAGTTCATGCTGCTGATGAAGAGCAGGTACAATCACATGCACCAATGAGCAGTTTCTGTAAATTAATGGAAGAAAGGAATAAGGACCAGAAGTTTAATAAGTTTTTCAAACATTTTGGGGAAATGGAGTCTTAAAGGCAATAAGTGAATCCTGGGTAAAAAGGCCAGTCCTATGAAGGGAGTAGCATTCTTGCAGAAATTAAAATCTGCAGAGTGATTTTGTCTCTTATTCCCTGCAGAAGCTCAGCAAAGTGGACAAACTGCACAGGAAAGAAGCTTACACACAACCATTTGCTACACGTATAACAGTGAAGCCTTTCAAAACAAGCATCTTAGTTTCCATTAAATATCACATCCATCTTTTGGGTGTTCGGTGTGATACAAGTGAAATATAATCCACCATTATGCACTGGTTTGGATACTTTGCCTCCTTTGGATGAATTTTCAATGTAGTTTTATCAGAAGCTCAGGGTGCCAGTGCCATTCTCCACTTTATCCCAATGGTCCTCAGACTTCAGCTGAGTCAATACAGTTCTGATGGATTAGATGGATTAGAAGTCTCTAGCCCAATTTGTACAACATGAGGCAATTCTCTTCTCTATTTCTTGCCTAAAAAGCTAATGGTGTAACTACTGTGTATAGAAGTCAGCATTTTTTCCATCCCCAAGTAGGCAACAGAGAATATATGCAGTAGTTTTTCTTTATTCCTCTCCCTTTCTGGGCAAAATTAAGGGTCACCACTGGCTAAACTAGTTATATACTTTGCTTGATTATTTTAAAGGTGAAAATAAATTAAAAATAATTAGAAAAAGATACAAAACAAAAAAGAAATATTTCCTTAAAAATATTGCAGAGAGATTAAAGATTAAGATGGCTCACAGACCTGGAAATGGGCCCTGGTGGACAACACACTGACCATGACTCAGCTGCAGGCCCTGGCAGAGAAACAACCTGCACACAGGGCTGCATTAGGAACAGCCTGAAGAAGGTTATTAGTCCACTCTTCTCATCCCTAAATTTATATCTATCTCTGCAAGCTGCTCAGAATCAGAACCTAAAGTAGTAAACAAGAATGACCCCTGATTCTTTATTAGTAATAAATCAACATATTCTTCTATTCTGTTGCAATCTGCATGGACTAAAACCAGATTATAATCATGACTGCCAGTGTTATTTGCTGTCTATATTAGGTAATTATCATATTATCTTTACCTGTCATAAAGGGCTTAGTTTTCATATATTTCATTAAAACCAATAAACAAATATTGTAATTTTAAAAATCCTGGAAAGCTCTTGAGAATAATTTTAATACTGCTCTTTACATCCCTAAATATACTTTCAGAAAATTCAGGGGATGTAATAGAGTCATGTCAATCTTGTTGCTAGTAAAGCTGATTATAGCCATGATTAAGCTGTGATATTTATGTAGCATGAATACTGATACTTTTATGTCTGAGCCTTCTCTGGATGAAAGTATTTCTAGAAAAGGCAAGAGAGATCCTTTCCACATCATGTGTACACCCAGTACTTACCCTCACCTCCCCACCACCCTCCTAATATACACTGTTTAATTTTTTTTTCTTTTAAAAGTCCTTGAAAATAAGCTGGGCAGGGCTGAAAAGTCAAAGGAATGAACAGTCATTTTGGTAAAAACTCGTAGCTTCTCTGCACTGTTAAACCACCTGGAGCTCCAAGGACAAAGAAGCTGTTCTGATGGTCAGCTTGTCAGCCCCTATCCATCCTGTGAACAAATATCACATTGGAAAACTATTCCTTTGGCACTGGCTTAGACACTCTAAAGAGGAGACATAATAGAATATCATAAAAACACCCTCTCCCATCTCTCCCGAAATATTGTACTCTCAAAATCTACTTGCTTTTCCCTCATAGCTTTCACTCTATTTCACAGGACTCACAAAAGCATACTGATTATGACTTGATTCTTTGTACTCCCTCTTTTCACCAGATAATACCCTGTCTACAAGCAAGAGAATACAAGGCTTGGGTACACAGAGGAACTGGTATGGAGGGAGCCAGAGGCTGCATTTGTAGTGCATTAGCCATTGCCTCATGGAAGCCCAGTTTGCACTAAAGACACCTCTAGGACCTTACTTACTCCCCTTTGAAAACAGGCTGTGCTCCTCCAAGGGTCAGAGCAGACCAAAGGCCTAAATCCTTCCTCAACTTACTGGACAAGACTTACTCAGAAAGAGAAAATTGAATATTCTTGAAATTGCCTGTGTGGTTTTAATGATGGGGGTGCTATAACATAGCTTATCTTCAAAGATTTTGCTTACAAGGATAAGTAACTGCACTAAGGAGTTTTTTTTTCTCAGAGGTGGCAGCAAGTATTTATATGAGGGAATGAAGTGCTTCTTTGTAGTCGAGCATTTTGCTGTGCGTGTCTTCTATTGGTGAACTCAACCAGACTTTCCAGAAACAAATCAAATATCAGGTTTGCAGCAGAAATTCTCAGGGGGAGCTCTTAGCCTGTATATTGCTTAAGGATTCTACTGGATAAAATATGCTGCAGAATATGTAAGAATGTAAGGCATGTTCAGGCACAAATAGAGCTTATTGCTATTATTATTAATAAATGTTTTAGAAGTAAAAAAAGGTAATAAAATTGCTCTGCCTCTCTATCTCGCAATAATAAATAAAATTTTTGACCACATCTGACAGAAGGGCTACAGCCTCAAGTACTTCTGTCTTGTAATGAAAACAGATGTCAAGGTAGAGAGGTATTCTTGATGACAGAGCAACAGTCATATAAACTCAGATACATATATATTCACACATATCCATTAGAAAGCAAAGAATCTCACCCTGAAGACATCCTCAGGAAACCAGGCACCAGAAATCCTGCTTGTGGAGTTCTTTTTTTCCCAGGGCCTCAGTGAGGATGGTTCTGTGACTGTACTGCCTCCACTCTTTGACTGGACAGTGATACACCTTGAAACACTATTCTAAAAATTCCACTCATCACTCAGTTTCATAATACATGAGAAAAGATTTGAGAATCCATAATTTAGACAACACACTCCACATACACAAACATCATGCAGACAGATATCCAAGTTTTCAGTTCCTTTTGTAAAGCAATTATTTTCTTACTGAAATTGAAATTTCTTACTCTTAATTGAAAGAGTGAACCAGAGAAAACTACAGGTGCATTTCAGCATCACCTTAAGAGCAGAAGAGACAATTTTCCAGTATTAACAAATGTATGCTTATTTACAAAACAGCACAAATCTAGTTCCAAATGCAGCACACAAAGCTATGTCAACAATGGATGCTGACTATCAAAACAGAAAAAGAACATAGTACATTAATAGACAAAATTGCTATTTGTATTCAGAAAAACATCTACATCATGTGGACTAGATCTGTCTTAGCATCATTCAATGGACCAAAATAAAAGTCAGAAAGCAAAAGCCAGAAACCTTTCTCTAATGCGTGTAACTACCATAGAAGTTCCACAAGAGAGCAGCATATACCTGAATTTGAGAAAGAAATGATATAGAACTGCTCTTTTCCCATCCTTTCCCCTCTTCCATTATTATTATTCCTCTGCAAAAAAATAATGAATGCAAACACTCCCAGGCTGTTGGTATGACAGCAGCCCCTGAATTTCGGGGAAATGCCATCTCACTCCAAGCTGATGAAGTAGGTGGCCACACGAAGCACAATAACTATTAAGAAATTACATATTAAAAATTATAAAATATGTTTCACCATGAAGGTTCTTAAGGACATATTCAGTTATAGTAAAAGGATATATTTTTGTTAATGTATCACAGATATATCGTGGAACACTTAAATCCATCTTTAGGGATATGAATCTGAAAATATTTTGAGGTGGTAAAATTCAATATTGTCTCAAGAGCATTGGAAAAACTAAGCATGAGTAGGAAAAATATTTTTTTATGATCAATTCATTGAAAAAAATGTTTTTTACATTTTACTATGCTGGGAGTTTTACCCTGGTAGCAGAAAAAAGTATGGGTATATCTATAGGCTTGTATTCCTAAAGAAAGAAGGATTTTTAACCTCTTGGACATCAGAATTTTTTTCCTGAAAATTCCAGAACAAATTCACAGTTTTATAGATGTCTTTAGCTGCATGTTGTCCAAACTTCCATAAATCCTGCAATTCAGTTAAGAACATTAATGGTCTGTGCATAAACAATCATAACAATCATCCAGCACCCAAGCAGATCTGCAGAAATTCAGCTGTCACTCTGGAAAAAGAGGTAACAGAATTGTCCATGTTAAAGCAGAAACACTTGCAGTAGCACTGAGGAAGAAATGTTTTGGAGGACATGTCTCTGTTTAGGTTAAAATACTCAATTAAAACTCCTCACTTAAAGGAGGAGTTTGTGTGGAACACAGAGCCTTTAGCTGGTCCTGTTAAAGGAGCCATGGCCAGCATTAGGCTGAAATTCTTTTGATTTATACAAAGGAAGCCAAAATGTCTGAGCGCCCCCATTAGCATCCCCTGCTAGTGAACTGTTGTGCTGAATGTGGTTTCCCCCAGTATCATATTCTGTGAAAAACACACCCCATTCAACAGAGATTTAGAAAATATCAGGAGGCCAAAGGAACAGAAAAAACACCAGGCACATACTTAAATTCAAGCAGTGCTTGGGGAAGAAGGATATTTGTATAATTTTGAAAGCGATTTTTAAAACAGCTATCACTGATGTCAATTAACATGAAATCAGCTGCAAAACATCTACAGATATCACACAGGCTCCTCCTTCACTTCAGTGCATTTGGAAATCACAGTATTTATCATTATTTGGTCATGATGCTTGCTCTCTCCTTCCTCCTGGCCCTGCATCTGGGGAGACAAGCCTTCTGCTATATATGTCTTTCAGATTCTCTCTTTGATATTAACTTACAGAGTGATGAAAAGAACTACTAAGGGACAAACATACAGGAAACAAAACAAGGATTTCTGATCTTTTTCTCCCCAAAAGCAGCAAAAATACTGTGCAACAAGAGGTGGGTCATCAATAAAGAAGAAGCCATCTGGACAGCCCTAGATGTTTGACTAGCTTTTTGCCTTTCTGAGGCTAAGTCTCAGAGCCTCAGAGACAGCCCCATCAAAGAAATTTGTGGCAAGATTGATACTGGAGCAGAAAGCCTGTCACATACAATCTTTTTAAAGAAACCAACCATGCAAACAACTGCAGTTTGCATCTTCCTGTCTAAAGATGGCATTTAACTCTGTGCCAGAGCAGCCTTACAAATGAACAAATAAATAGTCTTATGTATGATATTGTTTTCTTGTATATCTTAAATATTTTGGACTTCAGACTTCAATAAATGCCCACTCTCCATCAGTCCAGGTTCACTGATGTGACCCAGAGGACTCATGCTATTCCTCAGCTCTGTGGGCGATTAGGCTGTGTCAGTTTACCAAAGATAAAGAGCAGGAAAAAAACCCATTTACCAATAATGCCTTTGGATACAACTCCATCAGAAACTGAGATTTTTCTTTTCCTTATAATTGCACACTATTTAAAACAACAATGACAGGGATGTAGCAATGATTTATGCAATCTGTCTTCCTAGTCCTTAAATCAATTCAAAGATGCAAAATTCAGCTGTTTTTCATGTGCAAAACAATAGGGTCCCAGATATTTTTTTCCTTTTCCATTAATCTTTATAAATGTAGTTTTATTACTATCTGATAAAGAAGCTCCATTTTTTATTAGCATCATTTAGATGTCCCTTTGTGCTATGATTTATCTGCAAATGTAATCTACTGCTCTTAGAGATCTTGTGGTTGGTGATGGTCTCTGCTCCTCATAATCCTTCTTTTTGCTGAAAAGAGCTCCATCACAAATTCTAAGGAACTTTATATGAAGGGTTATCATGGTTTTGCAGTCATTAGTAGTTTATCTCACTGTGCTATTGTTCATAACAGACCGCAGGCATTTGCAAAAGACATGAGTGCAAGAGAACTTCGTTACTTGGGAGATATATTAGGCTGGTAGGTCGAGACTCATTTCGGGACAATCTATGAACTAGACAGACTATTGTAGGACAGCACTGTGTGTTTGACACTTATGAAATTGCATTTTAGGTAATGATACACTTCCCACCTGCCTAATATCTATTTTCCAATCAATTCCAATCTGCTTCCCAGAACAGTAAAAAGGTTTGTTTCTTCCTAACACATACCTTTCTGGTTAATGACTTCTTACTTTTGTTGCACATAATAGGCTGAAGACACATTAGTAGCCATAATTTAACCATACCGGTGACCAAGTTTCTTTTTTCTTTAAAAAAATTCTCCACTACTCACAGATTGCCAGCTCTATTGTATTGCCAAAGAAAAAGTTATTATATATAAGGAAAAAAATAAGCACCAGGGTTAATTTTATTAATTATCTAAAAGGGAAGCTTGTGTGAGGAGTGGCTGAGGTCACTTGGTCAGTTCAGCCTGGAGAAGAGGAGACTGAGGGGAGACCTCATTGCAGTTACAACTTCCTCATGAGGGGAAGAGGAGGGGCAGGCACTGATCTCTTCTCTGTGGTGACCACTGACAGGATCCAAGGGAATGGTCTCAAGGGAGGTTTAGGTTGGATATCAGGAAAAGGTTCTTCACCCAGAGGGTGTTTGGGCACTGGAAAAGGCTCCCCAGGGAAGTGGTCACAGTACCAGCCTGGCAGAGTTCAAGAAGTGTTTGGACAATGCTCTCAGGCACATGGTGTGATTCCCAGGGTATCCTGTGCAGGGCCAGGAGATGGACTTTGGTGATTGTGGGTCCCCTCCAACTCAGAATATCCTGTGATGATTCTATGATTCACAAATTATATCAAGTTTTTATGACTGCATATTATATAGTTTCAACTTAGCATAGGAATCAAAACCCATAAATATTACTACTTAATATAACACAAAGATACTCCATTAAAATTTTTTCCAATGGAGTCTCAGCTGAGTCATTTATTCTTGTGGTACTTTTGAAAGAGAAGGATTTAAGAACACTAATTTTGCTCCTATATTTTACATATTTTGGCCATTTTTTTCAGGGGAGATGTAAAAAATGTGCCACATTATGTAAAAAAGCATGGTACATTCCCAGGTATGGGCAGGTTTGGACAGAAATGACAAGGCATATTTTATATATTGTTCATGCATCATTTACATTATTTTGAGAAACTTGGTCCTTTCCTTGGTACAGCACAGCTACATTATATGAACCATAAAAGGAAACTTTCGTTATCGTTCAAATACACTTGATGTCCCACTCAGTGGGGACCTTATATCTGTCAGATATTTCGGCCTCTCAAGGTTAAGATCCTGGGGATTCTGCCAGAAGGCAGATGCTGGGCTGGCAGACGGTGTGTCCTTTCAGTCATGAGGGTGTTGTCCTTCACTTATTTGAAAGAAAAATCTTTTGAATAGCTACACAACAAACTCTTTTAACTTGCCCTTTTCTACTGAACAAGGTGGTAATCCTGTAAAAGGCCAGCAGTTCCTTTGGGATCCATTCCCACTCCACCCTCCCCAAGGCTGCTTACGATCTTATGACCATCATGACCTTAACTTTTGTTCTTATTTATGAGGAATAGCAACAGAATTATGCTAGATTCTTACTTCATCCCTTTTACAGAGCAAAGTATTCTCCCATTTGATCTAATACACTATTAGTTTATGTGTTTCCTTACCTCCCATGCCACATCCCTGATCCATATATAAAACTGCTAATCCTAGCCAAGGGCAAACAATGGTAACTCAGAAAGTGGATTAGCAACAGAGCTCTGAGTTCACTTTGTAAGGAGATGCTGCCTAACTGATCTTCACAGTTTCCCTGCCCTATTTTGTTTTTCATGTGTGGGACATGAGAACAAGAATAGATGTGTGACCTGCAATGGAAGAATTGGAAAGGATGACATGACACAAAAATCATGGTGTTACCTAAAAAGATAAATTATGTGAAGTGATGGAATTTAAAGTATTTTGAAGTATCAGCAAATCACTTCTTTTCCTCTGCTGATCAAAATGTTATATCTTTTATTCAATCTTACATTGTTAGGGGATAGTCCCCACTGCAAGGCACAGTGGGGACTACTGCAAGACAGGGAAACACAGGACTCCCTTTGAAGTTTCAACTAGTTCATTTATAAGGGATTTTCTTTACCATCACAGTGTTACATTTAAGGCAAGGAAAAGAATTTCATGCCAAATGATTTGCAGATGGAATTATTTCTACTTGCAGAAATGTGCATTTTTAAAGCGGATCTCTCTGATTTTCCCATTTCATCTGCCATTTGAGTTCAATTCCTGTCCTCTGCAACTAGACCTCTTAGTACGGCAAGTAGCCTGAGAGCAATTTCCATCTTTTTCCCACTATCTGCTCTCACCTCACTGATTTATGCTTAAGGCAACAGAACTACCTCAGCTGTTAAATACAGATGCTTGAATAATCAAATATCCAACCAGTTATACAAACTAATTTCATAAGCAATCATAATTTCCACCTCCTTTTTCAGAAACAAGAGGAAAAACTTATTTTCAAAATGAAAATGAAATTACCTGGCCATGTGCGTTTTAACTTTCCAAAAGTAATTATTAAACTGCTTAACTCTGGCAATTTCAAACCTCCTGCTGTGAGAAGCAGGTATAGAAAAAGGAAGAAAATTCTATTATGAATTTCTAAAAGGACAGGCTTGAAGCAAGATTTGACTGCAAAAGCCTACATTCCCAGCTAATTCTCAAGCCATGGTAGCTGTGAGGCTGCACCTCCCTGATGTTGATTTGCCTATCACTGGTACAAAATATACATCCAGAAGTGCTAATGGTATATAAAGGAGTGTTTTCTGAAATTTTGCAACAAAATAAGTCCAAACTTACTTTTTTTTTTTTTTTTTTTTAAATAAGCACATTGTGAAAACAAATTCTCATAAATAACACAAATGAAAACATAGTAAATAGGCCATCGGTCTCTCTTACATGGTATAATTATCATGTGTCAATGGCAAAAGAGAACATTGTTCAGTTAAAACATGCTACAAGAGTTTGTAGGCACTTACTTCACAAGCCCCCAGATAGAACAGCATATTAGCTCTTCTTGTGGGTAGAAGATTGGTGTAAGAAAGGCTAAATGTCTTACCTATGGAGACAGAAGATTGTCCATAAAGACTAAGACTCCATCTTTCCTACTGGCTGAGATTTTTTTAATAAGGCCCCCTCTTCATGTTGCACTCTTTTTTAGCAAGTCTAATTACCATCCTTTGGCTAACATTATACTGAGCCAAATTAAAATGAAATTAGACCGGATCTAAATATTTTTCTTACTTCTTTTTCAAGGCTAAAAATTAAATTAGCAAAATACAAATACTGAAAATACAGGACAGAATGAGCATCCTGAATTTCTTTATACCTCACAAGACAAAGAACATAAAATATCAAAGAAACCCTTCATTTTCTTTTACAATGTATGTTTTGGTAAGTACATCTTGTCGAATTTAACTTTCAAAAATGAAGTTCAACATGCTTGCAATATTCCCCACTGATTTAGACAGTGAAAACTACAGCCAAATGGCCTCTCTAAAGTCAGGATTTTGGCTCATACATTGGCCAGTTTCTGTTCAAATGTTCTTTATGAATAATAAATCATGTGAATAGCATAATAAAAATGAGCCTTCCTCTGGAAGCACTTGTATACATAATTTCTTCCAGAAAAAAATTAGTTTTCCCTTTGTGAACCTGGTAAAATAAAGAAAAATAGTTAATATTTCTCCCTAGCCACACATATTTTAAGTCTACTTGTTTTAATTTTCATAATTGATCACTGGAAATATTGTAATGTGAAACATCTTCTTATTTTATAATAACCATTCAGAAGATAAGCAAATCAGAACATTCTGCTGTAATCAGAGTGGCAATGGCTATACAGAACTGGCTCTAAAATTGTTGTTAAAATGGAAGTCAGTGAATAGCAGTGACCTTCCAGATATTTTCTAGAGAAAACACTACTGTATATTGTCAAAACTGTATAAATCGACCCAATATACACAGGGTAGCAGGAAGAAAGTAAAAAGAAATACCAATGTTACAATCAAGGTTGAAAGGAGAAACTAAAATTACTAGAGACATGGAAAAGCTCACCAAAATGCATAAAAAGTTTGATTGCTTGTAATAGAAAATTAAAAGAAAGCATATTATCATACTGGACACCAGGAATACCAAGGGCATTAGCTCCTTTTATGTTGCCATGGAAAAACTGTTTGTGGCTAAAATTGCCATCTCTATTAGTGAAGCATCACATGCCATTTCTATAGAAAGCTATCAAAAAAAGAAAAAAAAGAAAAAGAAAGCAGCACTATAAAAAGGGTAAATATCCAAACTGTGGCAAAACCAGTTAGCTGCCAGCATGACTACTGCATGACAGAGCTGGGAAGACACCTGTAAATACCCAGTGGGTCTGGCTGAACCACCAAGCACATTCATTTCTTGGAAACATTGTGTAGATGTGAAATGGAATTCATCATTGCTGCCTGTTTCTTGGGAGAAGAAAAAGGAATCCAGGCTGGTAGGAAGTAGGGAAAGTCTACAGAGGCACAAGCACTAGAGACCCTCCTGAGAAGTTAAACAACCGGACAGCTGGAATTGTGTTTTCTGTTTCTCTTTTTGTAACCTTCTCTTTCCTAACTTGTACTTTCCAAACTTAGACCTGTAGACCTAAAAAAATAATTTTTGATTTGCAGTTAAGCCTGCCTGGTGTTGGAGGCAGTGGAGATAAGTCTGAAACCTACAAACTTTCACTGTTTCATACAGATGAAGCCAGAAGGAAGAAATGTGGACTCTGCAGCCTTTGCTTCCTAATTGCAAAGAAAGAGTTTAGGGACCTGGCATGATGATTAGGAACAAGTGCACTCCAGCAAGTGTAAACCAACCCTTCCCTCTGCCATGATCAGAGAGCTGAGACAAATCCTACTGCTCTCAGGAAATTCTGAGGCATCACAGCAACAGGGGCAGACAAGACAATAATGAGTGGTGTAGAGAAGAGAGTGTGGCAGTTCCTTGTTAACAGAAAAGGGGAGAGATAGTAAACAAAATAAAACATGACAAAATTAAAATCTGAAAATTATTTTTTTTCTTTACACTGTGTTTTTAGGCAGACCTGTCGTTCAGGAAAACTTGTGTCAGAGATTTTTGACATTAAAGGTGAAAAGGAGAGATTTAAGTAATCATGGTAGATCATTTCATAGCTGCAGCAATAAGTTAATGGTAGGAAACAAAAAATGGAAAAGTTATTTTATTCGGATTATGTATGTATGAATGAATCCTTCTGTCATTGAATTGCTTTATTTAGGGTTTTTTGCTGTTTAATCACACAGTTCAACATATATGAGCATGTGGCTACATGTAAAATTTTGCTGACTGTTATTAAATAGGCTGCTTTTAGTCTTCCATGTATATTCAAACTACACAGTCTTCCAAAGACAAATGCCTTAAAAATATAAGTTTGTCACTTACCAATACAACTACTTTACTAACAGACAAAAATAAAAGGGTAGGCATTCACATATCAGCCATAATATCTACAAATAACAGACCTAGGAACAGAATAAGGAAATAACATAGAATAATATTAATGGCGTTAAAAAATTAAATAAAACTTTATTATGACTTTTCAATAGTAGAGCTTTAAAAGAGGAGAATTCTGATGTGGAAGATGGGTTTCTTAATAATGCAATATAAAAGTTAATACAAAGCCAAAATTGTCAGGCTTCATCAATATTTAAATTCCTCTTAAGAAGCATTGCTGACTTTAGTAGTCAGTAGTAGCCACACTTGAATAATTTGACCAAATTAGCTTTGATTATGTAAATAATCTCAGAATTTGATATTATTCCTATTTTTAAAAAATGGAAATAAGAGACTCTAAATTAATGAAGAGCTGTCATAATTCAGGAATAAGAGGCTGAAAAAGGCAATAAAGGACTGTGTCTCACAATTTTCACCAGTGTTCCCAACATTACTTGCATTTACTGGGAACAATGCTCTTAAAGAACACACCTTTGAAGTCTTTACAAGATAAATTTACCTGTAAAGCAATGTCTGACAACTCCTGAAGGATTCTTATAAACAAAGCAATCACTTTTTGAAGGCAGAACAGTGGATATTTTGTAACGAAGATGCTTAAGATACAGAGAGAGGTTTCTCAATCAGGGGCCTTAACCAGTCCTCGGTCATTATGTGATGAAAATAGGAATGGAAGCCACAAGAGTGTAATGAGCCCAGAGACCACTGACACAGATGCTTTGAAAAATATATAGGAAAAGACCTTAAAAAATAACAATAAAACTGGGAAGCATATTTTGTTTACCTTCATTTATGGCTCTTAGGTTCTTGAAAACAGGTGGTGTGATAGACATTGAGTTCCATTTGATGTGAAGGCTGACAAATTTTTTGGTCTTTACACCTGTTTTAACATTTTGTTCTAAAAGCAAAGAAATTAATTAAACACCATGTACATGCAATAGGAACCTGTATTAATAATGGTATTTTATTTAACTCCTACTGATTACTTGAACTTAGAAAACCGAATTCTGAAAAGAAGAAAGTATTAATTTAGTATGTGTGAAGACCTGTATTTGTGGCTCTTCAGAGGAAAAATACATATAAAGGATGAATGCAGTGATTCTATGAAGATACTAAGAAACAGAAAGATTTGCTGATAATGTTCCATCACATAGGAAAGAAAAAAATATTCCCTTCATGACACATACCCAGTGAATTAAATTACTTCCAGTAAAGGAGTCATATACAATGTACAGTCCTGGACAATGCTGAACACAAAGACTCATGAAATAAATGAAGAAAAGATACTTGGTGAACAAGAGCATCCTAAAGATTAAAAGAAAGACAGAAAGACACCTCTAGACAGACACTTCTAAAAGAGTGCTAGGAAAGATGGTGAAAGTCTGGAATTCAAATAAAATTATACGAAAACTTGTCTCAAAGGGAGAAAAGTTTTTTTGCTCAGGAGTTAGCAGGACTCATTGAAAGCACTTTAAACTATATTTGAAGGGACAAAGGGATAAAACAAGACTCACTAGATGTAAGCCTGGGGGCTGCACACCAACTTTTGAGGGACAATGTGCTAGCAAGGTCCTTTTTTCCCTGTTCTTAAAACAGGACCTCACAGATTTGTGACAAGAAAAATGCTATTACTGGTTAAAAAGCATTCATTTTCTAATTAAGTAAAAACATACAGATAGGCTTAGCTGGGACAAGTTCATGGAAAAATTTGTACCCTCTTCATTACTTACCATGATGATGCAAAACTTCAGCTGTCACATAAAAGTGTGAAATCTAAAATAAGTTTATTCATTGACATTAAGGATTTATATGTAAGGGTAGGAGATTAAAGTTGCAATTATATCCCAAGCTTGTACATGAAATATCTTGTATTACTTTCCTCAAGTCAAAAGAGCTATTATTAGGAGTGCAGCTCTTTGTGGGTAAGAGTGGCAGATGGTGCATAGGAGTAAGTGGTGAGCAATTTACAGTAAACAAATTCTTTATCTCTGACGGGTCATGGGGAGAACTAACATGGTCCCCAACTCAATCAAGGAATTGTCTGGAGAATGGTGGTGTTCAAATGTACTAATCATGGTGGAACAAGCTTAAAAAGAAAAATAAAGACAACACAAAACCTTTAGATTACCAAACCAAGAAACATTTTTCTACAGAACTTTGTCATTCTTCTGGGACTGAAAGCATGATGTAATTTGTAAAGGTGCTCCAGTGTGCTCAGCATCTACTATTGAGAGCACTGTCACAGGCTTAGCACCACTGAAGTAGTCAAATTTAATCCAGGCGTTTACTGACACATCACAGCTATTGTTAGTAGCCTTGCTAGATGGGCCATTATGTGCAAATAAGAATTTAAAACCACTTCAACCATGTGTCTTACAAGGTGGCACTCAGCACAGGTCTGGGTTTTCCTTATATTTTGAGAAGATGAGGAAACTTGTGTCAGAAACAAATTCATCTCTTTGAGTAAAGCAACCCTAACTAAGGGCGTGTGAGTAAAGCACTCATGGGATATTTCATTTGCTGTTCAGACACAACGTATTCATGAGGTCCATATTACCTGTGCCTATCTGCATTAGAACTCTGAATGAATTGTGGCAGAACTATAGTTACCAAATACATTTTCTCTGTGTTTTCAATTTGGACTCAAACAGCAGTCTGTGCCTGGGTAACTAGCGCCAGTATCTATGAGCGGATTATGTACACGTTTTCTGACATAGATGATGGGCTTGCCAGGTTGCAATTGTTCCAAACTGTTGTCTTGCTTTTTAAATTAGAATTAAATAATTTGCATGGAAAAAGAATCTATTTCTTTTTAAAATTAGGTGTAATCATTCTGGAGATGGTTTTAGCTTGAAAGAGAACTTGGTAATTCCTTCAGTTATCTTCTCCGTAATTCCATTTATTTTTATGAAAGAACAATTCTAACATTCCTTGAATAGACACTAACAAGCTACCAAATACTGTTTTTCTTTTCAGAACACCAAAATCCTGCCAGATCTTGGCGACCATCTGAAACTTCTGTCGCCTTCTGCTTCTTCAGGAGTTCCTTTGTCTCTTTTCCACACATATGTAACTCCAAGATGTCATGGCCATGTGGGATGTACTTTGACACAGATGTTGCTTCCCAAAATACTTATCAAAAGCACATTTGTCCCTGAATCTCCATATTTTCCATGCTGCTACTTATTTTCTATGCTCAACTGACCAATTTTCCTTAACTTATAGATCATAAATCCTCCAGCTTCTGCATATATCCCTTTTTCATTCTTTCTTCTCTGAATAGATTTTTTTTCTGAACCTTTCCTATTCCTTGTTGCTTAGGCTTTCTGAAACCTTCCCTTTGTATCACAGTTGTGAACTACAGCAAAAGCCTCTGCAGACGTACCTGTGAGTGCTACTTATACCTGGCATTTGCATATGGAGACAGAGAAGGTTGAGAGGTTGGAGATGATTTCCTGAGAACAACTATTGGCAAAAACACACAGTAATAAATCAGTTAAAAAAAAAAAAGTCTGAACACATTACTTCTCCGTTTATCTCATACCCTTTTAAAATAGAACTTTTTAAAAGTCTCAGATCTTCCTTTGCCTGGTACTAAAACAACCGTAACAACCATCAAAGCTTTTGCAGAATGTAGTTAGTCATTTCCCCAGAGAAATTACAGGGCCTATGACTGGCATCAAGACCAATAAAATCTTGCCTCCCCACCACCTTGAGCAATGAAGAGATATGGTGGGTTTTAAGCAAATAAATATTCCATCTAGTACTTTAATTCCAGGCATTGAAACAAATGTCATCATCACTGATTTTCTCCATGTACAACAGTAACAGAAAGGAAAAGTCAGCAGAAGGGTTGAAGAAATATCTTGGGTTTTAATCCTTTGGGTTTTTTTCAAATCAGATGCAAGAAAAATCATTGATAAAACAATTCTCATTTGCACTGGTCAATTTTGAATTCAAGCTTTCCTGTACCACTTCAGCCTGAGCTGTCATTTATCTGTCTTGTTTTGTTCTTTGACTTTAAAAAATGTAGATTTTACATTTTTAACGTTTCTTAACCATTTTGGATAATCCCATTTAAGGCATTTTTAGCAAATTAAATTAAACCTATCCATCTGCATCTGTGCTTAAAATGAAGGCAGTCATCAGAGAGATTCATGTTTCAGACAGTAGGCTGACATACTGAGCTATTACTCTATGAACTTCAACATCTCCAGTGGTTGTGGAATAACACTGAGAGAAGTACTACTGTGAAAGAGAATCTAAAAGCTGTGGCGTTGTACTCATTTAACTCAGCAGATCTTGAGTGCTCTTTCCTCTTGTATGTGCAGTGCAATGAAAATATTGTCTTCAGAGTGATCTGGAAGTCCTATCTTCATGGAAGTTTGATGTTTGCTTTCCAATGTCTGAATAACACAGCAATACCTAAGAAAAAAAAAAAAACCAAACAGTACAAGACTTATTTTTCTTTTAATTAATACCTGCTCAAGAAAGGTTTGAAATGTTTAAGATGTTGCAAAATATCATTTGTGTTTCAAGTTAACAGAAATAAATCCAGGGCATCAGGCAGAATTTAGATAAATTACTGCACTTTCTAATCACCTGCATATAACACAATTCTATATACCTTTGAGGGTGTTGTTCAATAGTTCTTTATGAAAATTGACTTACACTGTTTCAAGTTTTCTTGGTCTTTTGTCAGGTACCTGATTTGGTACTTCCTGATATTACAAATTACAAAATAAATTATGCAAAACACAAAGTGAAAAATAAAGCTAATTTTTACTAGAATAATATATTAACTGCTAATTGGAAATAATTATCCAGTTGCATCCCATTCTTGGCTAGAAAGTACTAAATAACTTTGTGTAATTAACTAGAAAACATATGAAATCATTGTTTATTGAGGTCAAAGATGAGAAAAAAACATAGGAAACAACAGTGAAGGTCATTTAGATGAACAACCATTACTGATGTATCAGATTCAGTCAGTCAGCCACTGAGTTCATGAAAAATATAGGAAAGAGATGAAATCTCTTCATATCACTTTTACATCCAATAAGATAAAATAACATTTATTTTTTTGACAGAACATTGTCCCTACCAATCTAAACAGTAATATTTATATATATTTCTATAAGGAAATGCTTATGTATACGCAGCTTCAAGAGGATATGTGGGCAAACATTTCATTATCAGCAATTTTTTTACATGCTATACATCAATCTCCACTAGTGGTAGCGCTGCTTGTGAAGTACAAATTCCATTTGTTCTACATAAATATATTTATTCTGTGAGCTGTAATTATTGAAACATTATTCCAAAAGAGATTTCTGTGTATTTTAAGTTCTGTAATTCCAGAAAAACACTGAATCACGTTGCAAGAATGAAAGCAGGTTAGCTCTACTTCAGGTTAGAGCTCTTGAATGCACAGCTGTTTGTACTCTCTACAAATTCTCTCATGCCCATCTACACCTTTTCTTTTTTCCTACCAACAAACATGACACATTTTCAGGTTAAAGAACATGAATTTCAAGCTTTCTTCCTCTGGATCCTTCTTCTTTTTTTTTTCTTTTTATTTCATTGTTGGGTACAGCAGCCAGGAACCTGTGACTGCCCCACTTAAAGAATGATCAAGGCCTTGCAAAATTCTCCAGACTGGCTGCCATAAAAATGGAAGTATTCAAATTACTTCTTAAAACCCTTGATTATGGCACACTTCCATTTTATACCATAGTAAGTCAATTAAATTTTTCATATGGGTTGTTTACTGAATAACAATTTTCATTAGGTTTAGGTTTTTGCTTTTATTCTGTTTTGGAGAGGATGGTCATAACACCCCTACAAGTAAATCTCTAAAAATGAATTCCTGCTGCTCTTTTTCCAGTTATGTATTGTAGCTCAGTATGCAAATCAGTTCTGCTTCTTTCTCTCACACATGCATACTCACATGAATATTTCTGCCTCTTTCTCAACAACCAGTGCCCTATGCTATAAGAGGAAAAGAGGGATTCTAAAATGGCTTGTTATCAGAAGCAATCAGATGAACTTATTAATATTATTTATAATTGCTGCATTGTTGCCTAAGGAGCTGGTTGCCAAGGGAATTATTAAACCCACTGGTTTCCACTTTTGTAGAGGATTTGAGAAAATTGCTTTTAAAGGAAACATCTTTCATTTTATCCCCAAAGTAGAAAAAAAGCTAAAGTAGGCAGAACAAATAGAACTTGTTTAAGATGTCTGAGAAAAAATTCCCCCATGTGCAAGCTTCAAATGGATACAATAAACCTTAATTTTTAGTGGGTTTTTTGGTACCACATACTTCAAGGGAAGAAGGATGAGGAGTTTGAGTCCCTACCTTGCTAAAAATATGTCTACAATAGAGTGCTAACAATCATCAGAGATATTGTAACTGGCTGTTGACGAGGAATAACAAAAAAAATCAATGTAAATGTGTTAATTCATTACTGATGTACATCTCTTTAGAAATATAAAAGATAAAGCACACCATACCACCATCCTTTAACATCCTCATTAAACTCTTGCCCATCACCTTCCATGCTGTCCTCTACAGGCTCCCTGTGTGCTACACATTTGATTCAGTTTCCTTCTGAAGCTGCTCCTAAGGCACACAAATACTGGCCCACATCAAGACTAAATTTCTCTCAGTGTACTAAGAGCCAAGTAGCACAGAGTAGCTTCCAAAAGCACCCTTCAGTTAGAACAGCAGTCCCATCTGGCACTGTTTGCAGTCACCATTTTGTCTTTATTCTCCTTTGTGCTAAACATTACCGTTCCTCACTTCCAGTCTAAATCCCACCACTGACCCTGAGAAGACACTATGGAATTGGGATTAGGTACCAAACTCTCTAGAACTGACCAATGCCAGTTCCATTCATTTAGTGAAGACACTCAAGTTTGAAATGCTCCATTAGCTCTAGACCACACATCACAAGAAGCAAACAGCTTCCCTGTAGTGCAACATTCAGCCTTGTGTGCACCTAAATCCTATCAGCTACTGACTCCAAAGGACCAGCTGTTTTGGAAAGAGCAAAGGATGAAGCAGAAAACAAAAACACTGCAGACATGATTAGCAGTTTGAACACTGCTGAGAAGGTTGAATCCAAGAATCAATGCATTCAACAACAGAAGCAAGAAGAGAAAGGTAACTTTTTTTTTCCCCTTGTAGCATTTCTTCTATTTTCAGCATTCCTGCTTATCTTTCCACACCATTTTCCAGTCTGTGGTTGTCTCACACTTCAGATCACCTTTTCTGCTTCAAAATTGGAGGTTCTAACATAAAGAGCTTTTGTTTGCTCTGGAAGGGGATTTGTTTATAAGCAGCTTCACATTTTGTTCTAATCTTAAATTCTAATTCTTCAAATTCTGACCATGTTGTGACCAGCAATTGCCCTTCCTGAGAAGATATTTCACCCTGCATCACCCAGATTTCCAGATTCTAAAATGTAAGCAAGCTCTGCATCTCTACATTGAAACATTTGAATTTTTGCCAGAAAGTGATACCCTTTTCCTTTGTCTCATGGCTAGATGTAATGACTTGAGGCATAGTTCCAATACAAGGTGTACCGGTGAATCATTTCCATAAAAGAAAGCAGTATAATTTCTGTCTGGAAATACTCAGTCTTAGCAGAAAACATGCAAAATCAGCCACCAGTATTTTTTCTTTAAATTGTGTACACTACTGAGTGATAACAGTTATTAGCAACAACTGTGCGGAATTCATTAAATAGTATTATAAGAGTGGATTTACCAATATGTAAATACATATTTTCATCATACCATACAATTATTATTATATTTTATCATTGAAACACACAAAACCAGTTCAGGCAGGTTTGCAAATGTAACCTCTCTTCATCAAGTTATTAATTTTTTAAATGTAAAAAACTGAAATATCAATAATTTAATTTTGTTAAAACTGTTGCAATAAGCAGTGGGACTATGTTAAAACGTATTACTCAAGCCATCTCCAATGAATGCCAAGTTAATCAACAAATATCCCATTCTATAATCACAGAATGGTTGCAAGATAACAAGGATTAAGGTTTAGAAAATTACTGCAAAAGCGTTTGAAATTATGGTAAATTATAAAATATTTTGAAATTATGATAAAATAATGAATTTTTACCTAAAAAATTATTATAACACAGAATATGCAGTATCAAAATTGGAGAAAAGATGAGAGTATGCTTGACAGAAAATTTTAAATCTTTTCAGATTTTTTAGTTTGTGAATGTCAGTGAAACAAACATTTATATTTTTTGTCCTTTTCTAAATTAACATAGTATTAAAGATGCACTTATTTGTCTTCTTATCCTCTTCCTTATATCAGCATCTCTGAAATGTAATGTAGACTCTTTGTTCCATATTATGAAGCATTAAGCAATAAAAAGATATAAAAATCTCTGCTCTTCATTCCATAAATTACATAAAGAACGTTTGCACCAAAAGGTAAGTTTGTATTAGTCCTAAGATGGATCATAACAGAGGAACTGTGCTGAAGCATGGATAAAAAATGTCTATAAAGACCACAGGCAAAGTGTTAGTAGAAAATGATTTCTGAAACCTTGAAGTACGTACAGACTTCCAGAGATCAATTTCACTATGTCCGAGCTTGGCTCTGCATGTTGCAAAATCTGTGTTATTGCTCTGAGACAGCCTCTGCAGTTTACGACATTTAGAATCTTCTTAGTCTTAGCTGTAAAAATTTTCTTTTTGCTCATGGCTTAATGGCAAATATGGTCCTTGGTATCTGAAGACTTTCAAAGAATACCCTTCTATGTGTGTGCTGAACTTTCTTGCCTCTTATGTATTTGACCTTTCTCCTTTTTTCAAATTTTTGAAGCTGAAACATCATTAAGAAAAGAAAATTTAAGTACTTCAAAAAGGCAAATGCTAAATAATTCTCACTGCTCTCAGAATCTTCTATTAGCACAGTTATGATCTCTGATAGCTCAAAGCCAGATGTTTTCCACTTGGATGAGGGTGAGCACAAAGCAGAGTTTGATGTGACTAATTAATCTGAAAGAGACAATTTCTAGATCTTCCAAGATGCTGAGAGAACTATTTTAACAATTTAAATAGTTTCAACAATTCAATCTATTAAACAACTTCTCTTTTGCATCTGCTTCCCCTATAATATTTGACTTTGTTTTATACTAGTTCTCCACTTCCCATTACATACCACTACAGGGCAAAACACATACCCCATCAGAGCACCATATGAGTTATTTAAGTATGATTTGTGCCACCCCGTTTCTTTTTTTCCCTCTATGTTGGACTAGTGATATTTCCTGGAGATTAACATAATTTTCTTGTAAGTTTTTGACTTGGAATTTCTTCATCTGATAGGAAATGGTGAAATCACCTAGACAAAACTTTCAATAAAAATACACAGGTTTTGCCAAAGACTGTGTAGGGAATGCTCTCAAAGTGAGAAAAGATAGTAAGCAGGTCTGGGTTACTGATAGATTTCTCTCTTTTTTCACTGGATTAGCAGAGAATGGATGTAAATTTTTTCACAATTCAGAGTTTTATTGAGGTTATTCAGATTATTCACTTTTGCCATTAACTGTCCTGGACAGTGGGTGACTTTCTTCTACCATCACCTGAAAAGACAAGCAAAGCTTTATGCTATTGCGGGGCAGAATCAAACAATTAAGCCCACAGCAGGAACCACTGAACTCCTGTTTTCAGGTTGTTCCAGCCAAAAATTACTAATATCAACTACTGGTAATTTCCTTTTGGTCACTGGAGCAGTATGTTCAATGCTTGGGTTTTCTGTCCTTTTCTCCAGCAACACGGACCTGAACTTTGTCATATTTCTAGAAAACAGCCCAGTGACTCTCATTCTGAGGTACATTTTGTGTAGCTAAGGCAAGTTTTTGTTTTCTACTTCCATCTGTCTAGAAAGTTCCATGAAATATTCATGCAATAGGAATTTGTATCAAAGGAAGGCTACATGCCTTATTTCTGAGTCACTAATTTTAGCAGAAGCTGGAGTGCCATAAATGAAGCCCTGTGTGTGTAAAAGCTCTGCCTCAAGATTATGCTATTTAAGAGTGCCATCTTTGTTGCTAGGAAAGGAAAAAAGGTGACACTCCTTCCAGTTATTACTTATAAAATGGAATTTCCCTTATTGTCTCCAATTTCCTTTTTTGTTTCTAGCCCACAAAACAGAAAATCAGTATTATATGTTATCTGAAACAGCTCTTTGTTAAGAAAAGGCATAATCTGGAATAAACAAGAACACCCTCTCTCTTTTTTGTGTTGAGCCTTTCATTGTATGCCAGCATGAAACCCAGAGGACAAGTGATGACTTCCCTGTGCTTACTGTGTACACAAACTTACACACTTTCCTCTGTTACAGACCTTTTATAAAAGTTTAATTCCACTGAATTTCCTATGTTTATTTCCCATAGAGTGTAATCCAGGTTTGGAAAGAGTACAGATGTTACCTCTTCTATCAGTTAATCTCAGTGGGTAAAATGCCAAAGACCAGAAAAGGAAACAGATGGGTGGAAAGCCTTTCAAATCTCAGACTGAACAGGCCTGTTTGTTGGAACCAGCTAAGAGAAAACTGTCTTGACCCTTTTTAATTTCGTTTCAGATATTTTAGAGAATGAGTAAGGAGAAAATTGAAACACTTCTAAAAATTTAAAATTATTGATTTAATAAAACTTAAGCAAATAATTACTGTATCTATAGTAAAGGCAATATACAGGCCCTTATATCTTCCAACGTTTTGCAGAAAAACACATGTTTTATTCTGTCAACATTTATGGGATTTTTCCATGCTCTGAAGAACAGGTTTTATCCTGAAAAGAAGGTAGAGAAACATCCATCCCACTAAGTGAACTTTTTAGAGGGTCTTGTATCTAAGACCTCTTGACCACAATAAAAACCAACATGAAAATACTTGTTTCAGAAAATATTTAAAATAATCTATCTCTTAAAATGCATTGCTTACCATTTGCATCAAAGCAGCCCCTGAACACACTGTGCAGTAGAGGTTTTAGCTCATTAGTTGTGGCTGCTTGTGTGAGGCAGTCCATAAACACAGAAAAAATACCTTCAAAAAAACCCTGACACTTTCTGATGGTACATGCCACACTGTAATGTTTGATTTGAATAACACAATGAATAATTTAAAAATACATGCTCAGGCTCAGCAGCGTATGTTTTGCACAGGCCCAGTTCAAGAGGAGGAGATTTTAACAGACCAAGAAAATACTGTGCAAGCAGCTCCATCTAAAATGTCTCGTACAGTGTGAGCTCACCAAGACACAAGCGGTGACTTTGTGTGCATCTCCTGTCTTGCACAGCAGGCTCTGAAGTTGCTTGGACCCATTTAATGGCTTCTGACACATGATGATCTCCCAGGCAAACATGTTCCTGTGCTGCTTATCTTGCCAGCAGCCCTAAAGGGGAGAAAGGTTTTCTGTTGCTTCCGTCACCTTCCAGTTAGTTTGCTGAAAAGTGAGGACTGCATCTGCTGACTGGTACACACAATAGGGCTTGGCAGCACATGGGCTGTGGCAGGAAGAGCCGGTGGCATGGCTGTGGCTGGTAGCATCACGTTTTATGGGCTTGAGGGGAAGTCGCTGGTGACTTACTGAGTAGGAGAATGAGCCTATAAGTCAGTGAAATCCTTTACAAATCTCTTTAAAAACTGAAAAACTTTAATTCCCTAACAAAAAAATTAGTGTCACAGATGTTAGAAGACTGCCTGTGGGGATAACAGGGTCTTTTTCTGCTGGGCATCATGTAAACTTGCAACATCTCTTCAGCCTGGGCACTGCAGATTTTTCTAATGTGATTGCTCTTGTCTCCCACACATATCAGCAGCAAACTTTTTAAAATGTATATATATAAAACTGGTCTTATACAGCGCTTTTTTTGAATGTCTGACACTTTTCTTGGAGGGCCGATGCACTGAAACAAAACGTACATGCCCAAATTCCTGTGGCTCCAGTTTGACAATGTTGTGCTCCTTCTGTGACTGTTGATTCTTTGTGATGTCTGTGAAACAGCACACATGGCATAGTTCATCAAACCATAGCAGGCACTAAAAAAACAAACATGAAGGAAAACAAAACCCAGACCCACTCTACAGCTCTATTATGCTGACCTAGAAAGCCTCCTACTATGTAGTTCTTGCATTAAGATGTAACTGTGCAAAAATAATTCCTGCTGGGTTATAATGCCCTTATTTTTTATTATTATTTTTTTAAATCTCCCACTTGTCAGGAAAAAGCCATGATGTGGATGTTGGAACATTATGAAAATGGATTCATAAGCCAAGTCTATCTGCCAGACTATTCTTGCTAAATGCTGCAATGAGTGAGAGACTCAGCATGTAGCCAACCAAAACTGCTTCAAAAAAGAAAATTAAAAGAAAGAAAGCCAGGGATTAAGGGAGAGAAAACATTTCTGACATCTATTTAATGACTGTGGAATTAAATAAATGTAAAATCCTTAGGGCCTAGAAATGGTCCTGATTCAAATGAGTAACCAGTCTGGTACAGCCAAGACACAGGAATTAATATCAGTCTCATGGTCTCCTCACCCCAAACATCAGATGAGATCAGGCCTGTGAACCGTGATCCCAGAATGATGTTTCATCTTGCATGCTCACAGCCAGCATCCATGACTGCTGGAGCCTGGGCAAGGGTAGGAAAGGTAAGATACAGCCACAGCTGTGCTCACAGTGTCAGCAAGGATCCATATGACCTTAGACTGACTATAAAATCAGAGCCAGAAAGCCTTAACTAGCTGCACCACTCTCGCGGGTGGCGCGGGCCCCGCGTGGTGGGACGCCTCCGGAGCTGCAGCAGCTGCTTTTGCAAGCTGAGCAGTTCCGATAGCTGCCATGATATATTTGGCAGCTCTGTCAACAAAGGCAGATGCCGTATTAGAAGGTCGATTGCTTGGTTCTGCTTTTCCACAGCACCGTCCAGCGCCATGCCAGCCAAAGGCATCCATCCGGGCACCCTCGGCGTGGTGGCGCCTGCGCAGACAGGATAGGAGCCGCCATGGGAGTCCACCAAACCGTGGCTCTGAAAACGTGGTGGCCACCGCTGAGCCAAAAGGTAGGGCGGGCTGTGCGCCATCCCGCTGCCCCAACACCCCTGCCAGTTGCTCTGCCGGCGTGGCGTCCTTGGGGGGTGAGGGGTTTCGCGGCAGCACAGGGCGACCTGGTGCAGGCTCCATGGCATTCCCCCCCATGGAGCGGGGGGATATCTCTCCATCACATGCCTCCGAAACGGACAAGCCAGCCTTACTGCTACAGTCAAGGTCTATCAGCAGATTAAACAAAGACCGCCAAGTGCATAATAATTCTAGCACTGATGGATCCCCAGATGGGAGCTCGCTCAGGATAGCACAGCCTAGTTTCTGCCACAGCCCAAAATCCAGGGCGGTGTCTGTGTTTGGGGAGACGCCGTGCAAATCACCCCAGTCTAACAATTCACAGAGCGAGGCCTCAGAGATGGAGGCGTTCATTGAACTGATAACACCTTTCCAGACTGATAGCACAGTGTTGGTTTTTAAGCCGCTGCTCACCATTCTTTCAGTCCCTTCAGACATCCCGGTCCGGGGGGGCGGGGCAGGGAACAGAGTACCCCTAAAGAAATTTGGCTTGGCTTGCAGCGTGCAGGACACGTCGCAGTGTGCAGCACGTCGGGGTCACCAAATATTACAGCGCCCAGCAGTGGTAAGGAGGAGAGGAGAGATCCAACAGGCAGGAATTGTGCACCAAGATTGATTTATTTAATTATTTTACAAACTCTTTTATAGACTTTTCCTTCATAGTCTAATTGGTCCAAGGATCAGCCACCCTTGAGGTGATTGTCTACTGTACCATAGACAAAGCCCTGCAAGGTTGCAGGTGTTCATAGTTTATAGAACTCTGCTAATGTCTTCTGTGAGAGAGAAAAATATCTCACAGGACAGGAAAGAAGCAAGAAAAATTCTTGCTAGCAGCAATATTGTACCCACACACCACTTTTATGTTTCATTTATAGCTTTTCTGATGAGGCTGGTGAGCTTCATCTCTGAATGCTCCTCTCTTGCACAAGGTACCTGCTGCCTGGTGGCAGAGCACTCTGCAGCTCTCCGTCTCTCACAGCTGGTTTTCTACTTCTCTTGTAGCATACTTTGGCAATCTATTCACTCTCCAAAACTGTGTATCAAAGCAATTAGTCCCTTCCTTTACCCCTTCTTGCAGTACAGGCTTTGGCATTACTGCAGTATCTCATTTCAGGCAAAATCCTGGTCTTACCTAGAGTGACCACAAAGAGCTTTCTTCATTCTGAAAGTTGCCCTTGAAGTGTTATTAATTTGTCATCCACTTACTCTCAAGCAGTTAAATTTTTCTATCAAACACAACAGTACTATGATAAGTAGACTTTCAGATCAATCTTATACAAGGAACAATAAATCCAGGGGTAGGACTGAGACTAGATTAAAAAACACTCTGGAAATTGAAACTGGACCAATGAGTTGGCAAAAGATCAACAAAAATGCCTATAATTTAGATCAATTTAGAGGACACTAGCATGTGTACAGTAAGATTTATAATGCCTGCAGTGTACTTTGGCATAATTAATAAAGTATGCCTGGAGTAAAAAGCAAAATATCTAGTTAAAGAAGGGCCACTCCCTCCCAATTAGTTTGGAAATAAGCTGTGTAATATGCTGGAAACTGCAGAGTACATCTCCAAGCACAAATATGACAAAGATAAGGTGAGGAGAAACTTTGCGCTGTATTTGATCTCTAAACCTCAGTGAAATTCTAATTAGACAAAACCTGTTCTAAATGTTTTCATTCTGTGTCTTAAGGGCTGTTTAGCATTTTAACACAGCTTTTTTGCCTCTAGTGCATATTATTCCCCATTCATAACCCTCCATCCTACATGAAAAGGAAACCAATTACTGATGATTTGCCAGCAATGTCACAGAGCTGCCAACTAGCCATTTTCCTCAATGGTAAAACAATTTCACAAACGTAGAATGTTATACCGTATTGAATGCCACCGAGGTGTGAGTCAGTCCTGTAACTAATGATAGTCCCACTTCCATTTCCTGAAGACTCTTAAGACCAGGAGCTGGAAGAGAAACACCACAATGTCAGTAGCTGATTTTTTTTTTCCACCGAAGTAATGAACGCAAACCCACAAGCATGAGTGAGCGTGCCATTCCCAGGAGTGTTCTAGATAAAGCAAGAAAATTGGGGTCACTACTCATAGAGAGTAGTAGTGGTGATCAGTGCTTTAAACCTAACACTAAGCTTTCCTTGTGGCCCATAAATTCTTCATTCTTTGTGCCCATTATCAGTGATACATTCTTCTCCCCCAGCTTTGTTAACCTCCCCCTAGGTCTGAGATAACACCCAGACAATAGTACTACCTTTATCTTATCTCAAGTTCTCACTGTGGGGGCTTATCTTACAGTCCAAGTTCCAGATATCCATGGAAGCGTATTCACAGGGGACTGTGGTGGTCTTTGGTGATCGCCAGTGACATCTGTCCCATAACTTCAGGTGATCTTTCTTTGACTGGTGATATGTGTGTGAGCAGTTGCTTCTTTACACTGTCTGTTATTGTGGGAATTTTTGTCTGGCTATGCTAACCAGAGCTCACTTCCACCAAGTCTGGAGTTAGTGGCATCTTGTTGCTCTATTCTATGCTTATCTCATGGCAAAGTCCTTCCAGGACCTTAAGAGTGTTTGAGACAGGCCACTGTGATCTTTAAGTCCTTACATCGTGTACAAGTTGTATGCACCACTGTCATCTGCCATCCATCAACTGTGTTAGGCAGGAACACTGGGAAAGAGACTTCTCTGACAACAGACCTTAGAGACATCATGTTAAAAGACACTTAAATACAGACTGACACATACTTCTTCCCATCATATTATTCTACCAGACCTCACCACATGAACCCTCCATGCAGTCCTTCAGAATATGTGACACTGTACCTCCACTAAGTTTTACAACTCCTTTATGCTATGTTTACTCTGATAAAAAAACCTACAAATTCTTATCAATGTGTCATTGCCCCACTTGCCCCACTCTTCTGCCAGCAATCTTCAGAGCAAGAAGACACAGGCTGGTGATCTGCCAGAGAAGAGGCACGTTGGAGGAGCACCTACGTCTCTTCATTGCCCAAGGTCAGACTCCTCTCCCAGCACCACCATCAAGAGGTAAAGGGTTATCCCAGTTTGTTCAATTCAGAGTCACACTCCACCACACCACTGTAATTATTTCTCACACCCATCAGTTCAGTGACATGTCAGAGAGTAAAAGTATCTCCATACTCCAGATAACCGTCACTAGCTTCTACCACCTCTGTGCTGGGACTCCACCAAAATTATCCGGGATTGTTCCTGAACTGCCTGTCTTGTGTCTCATGAATTTGGTTTGTGCAACTTGGTAAATGCACCAGAATGACCTCAAACCATTTTAATTCTACATTAATAAAGTTAAAGGTCATCTAGGAGTAGGCTTTCAGGGTTCTTTTCATATTTGTCTGTTCAATATAACATGCATTTTATTGACAGTAGAGAATTTTTGTCATCATAATAATCATCATAACGATTTTTTATATCAAGTAATTACTTTCTAAGAAGTAAGTTGCCCACTTTTATTTTTTTTAATGTCCACTGACATCAAATTTTAGTATCATATTACTTATGATCAAGTGTTCAGAGTTCTTTCATGTAGTCTCAAGCTAAAAGCCCTGAGCAGAGCTACTTATTCAGAGCATTTTGCACTGAGGGCAGAGATGAGGGTGTTCAAGTAGCATAAACTAATCCAAGAACTCAGAAGTGAGATGAAAATGCTTGTGATGACCTTTCACTTTGTACAATAATTTATCTAAAACAAACGTTCCTTTAATTTGCATTATAATGGCAATCGCAGGAAATGACTGGCCAGCTCTCAGAAGTTTATCTGCAGTAATTAAGCATTTTATACCCCAGATTTTCTCTTTTCACTCATGAAGCTAAAAGTGCAATTCACTTCATCTGGAAATGCACTTCCAGAAGGTCAAAAAAAAACTTGTGCCATTTTCTTCACCTTCTATTAAACATGTATCAAACTACCCATGAGCATTCATACTGTATATCAATGAACATGAATGGGCTCAATGACCTGTGCAGAACAAGGGTACCGAGCAACCTATTAGACATGCTGACAAAAACACAATATTTGGGTCATATTATACAACATAAAAACAATTACTCCAAAGTTACACTCAAAGATACAGCTTACTAAAAACTGCAGACAACTTTTATTCTTCAGAAGTCATTTTTCTGATACAGAAGGATGAACGAATTTTTGGGGGTTACCATTGCATTTAAATGTAGTCAGGAAGTCTGTTTTATAGCATTGAATAGCCTCAAGCTGTATTTAGAATTTAAAAATAAGAGTGCACACAACAATTATTGTTGTGTCTTCTTTTTTTTATTTTGCCTTTTTTTTTCTACTCAAGAACATTCTGTGTATTTAAACCTTCTAATAAAACATTCTTTTTTTTTTTTCTGTTGTATTGAATTTGCAGATTTAAGTAGCAATCTGATATTAGGAAATATCTAGTTTTCTCGTCATTTATGACAGAAACTTCATCATGGAAAAAATGACAAAAAACCCCCCAAAAATGTTCTCCATTCTAATCAGGCTCAGATAAGGTTTGGCACATGAACAGACCCCACTGTCCAAGAATTCTGCATTTAAGAAACTCTTTCATGCCAAAATATCTCAACCTTTACCAATCTAAGACCTAAAGGACATACTTGAATGAATGAAAGCAAAACAAGAAATCTCATTAAATGTTCCCAGCAGCTCCAAATCATTATGAATTTTCCAATAGAGCATCTGATAATTATATTAGTTTTCCAATAATGTAGTCAAATGTCTCTCATTACAACTAATTGAGAAAGTACAACAGATTACCCAATCTCACTGTTTTATGAAAAGAAAATCGTGTTTGGTCAGCTCTGCATACTGTTGAATGTAAAGACATACACAAAAAGTCACAAACATGTCAGGACTTACCTTCTTGTGGGTTGGAATTCTCTTACTGGATAATTCTTCCTATTCAGACTTTGAAAACTGACCTACAAAAAGTTCACGAGGCTTTAAATTTCCAGTAATACTTTGATTACAATTATAAATATTTCTAGTGAGCAAGTCTAAATACATTGTTAATTTTCTGTAAGTGTCAAACTCAGAAACTTTACTGGTACTCCTGAGGCTTAAACTGCCTCTGACCCTCAGGGCCACAGTTCTTGTGACAGAGCCATTAGCTTCATACAAACATGTCTCTGACAAAACCTGCAGGCAACAGGATGAGGCATAATCACAGCTGCACAGTCTTTGCCACTGGCATTGAGGAGCATGCTGGAGGAAATCCAGATGAAACTTGTAAGGTTGGCAGCCAGTCTGGTTTTGCCCCAACAGAACAATAAAATTCACATTACTATTGTTTTCATTATTACTGTGGTTATCCAGCTCAGTAGAGCTACAGCTTGTGTGGAGCACTGGGGTGGTAAGACAAAGCTCACAGAACCTACTGTGCTGGTTGGGGCAAAGTTGCCCTTTCAGCCTGGGCCGTGGGCATTTCTGCCCAGCAGAGCATCAGCATTGTGAAATCCCATCAGAACTATGGAGCCTATTTGGAGGCATGCAGCTGACAGCCATTCGATTCTGAACCCCTGTACAGTCCTCAGAAGTTTATTTTTCACAAAATTAAAAAAACAAATTGACAAACAGAAAGCTGAGGCAATAAAGGAATATGGGGTTTTAAAATGCCTGTAATATGTCTTCACGAGAGGTTCCAAACTCATAATTGTTTAAAACAGGACGCAGAGGGGAGATGCAACCCCAGGAGGGATTCAATTATTCATGGCAGCATTTGGAGTCACAAGCATGACACCAAAGGCCTGAAACCTCAGACAGTGTACAATTACCACTCCAGCTCTGTTTGGGCACCATCTCCTGGACATTGCCCATGTGTTTCAGAGACTTCAGGGCTGGAGGCCACGAGAAGCATATGCTTCCTATTGCTTCACGCACTTGTGCCTATGGGCTGGAGAGCAGAGGGATCACTGTGCTCAGCTATTTGCTGCTGAAGCCCTACCCTTCATGTGTAGGGCAGCAGAAGGCAGCTATGGTTCAATGCTGCAGATCTGCCTCTGAACAATGGAGAAAGTAGAGCTGGTGGATAAAAAGTTGTTAGGATGGTGCATCCCTGTGCAGCTAAGTCCAGATACATCTCAGTATTTCAAATACTTGGCAAAAAAAGCTGTAGAAACTTTGCCTTCACCTGTGAAACCTAATAAGCACAAGACTACAATAATAGGATGCCTATAGTAATATCAATAACAATAATAATTATGTTGATAAAGGAGACAGTTCTGCAATAAATATTACGATGATTAATTTTCCAGAACTTTCAAATGGCCATTTCAGACCACTGTCTTTATATATTATGAATGCTGCATATATGTTATCATTGATTTTTTTTTAACTTAGAGTTTTTGAAATATTTATGGCTTAAATCAGCAACAGACACAAAATATGCATGGAAAAAGATAGCACGGGGGACACTGGTGATAATTTGAGAAGTGCTTAATGGAAAGAGGTACAATTCTTAAAAGAGTGGCAAGATATGATGACACCACAAATATAATCATACTGTGTGAGAGAAAAAAGTATTTTGCAGAAGATCCAAAAGGATTAATTCTAAATCTAAATTAAGCCTTTCTTTCTTCTACACATCATTCATTTCTGGTCTGAGAGCAACTTTCCTGCTTTTCTGATTAATAAATAGGGTATGCAAAACAACAAGTTTATTTGGAAAGCTGGGCAATGAGGAAGGATACGAACACTGCAATGAGGCAATGAATTATAATTGTGTCACGTCACCCTATTCAGGAACCTCTGTTTGCCATCCTGGCTGCTTCCATACATGCATTACTTGGTTAATATCAAGTACAAATGTATCACTCAGCAACAATCTATCCCCTCAGAAACTTAAACCTGGGAATGTCTTTTCACTGACTGGCAGGATAGATCACTCAAAGTTCTTCTTTTCTGTCTGTGTTCAATGTAAGTGTTCTTCAAATTCTTGAGAGAAAATGGTAGTTATTTAAAGGTCAGGTAGGGAGAAAATTAATTAATATAGTTAAGAGACCTGAAAACCACCTAAACCAAACCTGAACAGAAAAGATGGCCTACTAGAGCCATGGTGAGAACACAGTTAAGCTCCACTGTTAAATACAAAAAGTTACTTGGTTCCTCCTTTCTGTGTTTTAAATCATTCAAGCCATTTGCAATGACCAAAACCAGCATTCAAGATGATGGAGTGTGTGTCTGTGCACATGCATGTTTGTGTTTGTGAGGGAGGAATAAAGATTGAAAAAAAAAAAAAAATTAATTTCTTTTGCTCTCTAATTTGGAATTTTCTCTAAGTGGCACCGACAGAGTCCCAGGAGTAGGACAGAACCTGCAACCGCTAAAATTTCAGCTAATTCAAAAGAATATCTAAATTCTGCTTATCATGAAAACAAGTGATTTAAATGTTGGCAAATAGAATTATTTATCGACAGTTGCATGGCCTCACAGAATGAAACCTAATTCAATGCTATTCTCAAAGAAACCTTATCCCTTTCTTTAATGCAAAGATGGGAATGAAAATGAGTACTGTACTGACTGATAAAGGCGAGCTATTGCTTTCCAATAAGGTAAATGGCACAAGCCTGATCCCAGAGTAATTTGGCATAAAACTGGTTTTCTGGGTAACATGAAAAGGATATTGTGTATGGAGTCTCTTCCCATTGATTCATTCCCTCTTTTCAGGCTCCGGTGCTGCTGAAACAGATTGTCTGCTCTAGGACAAACCCAAGTGACATCTGATTCACACACTGGCAGCCATTCAAGCCTATCTGGTCGAGCAGGCTTCCGTGAACTGGGGACTTCAGTTTTTTTCCACAGCATTTATCAGCAGTTTTCATGCTGTTGAAATGATCTTGGCAGTGCTGCTCACAGCAATCCCTCACCCCTTAGCACCACTGCTCCTTGCAGATACAGCTCTCCTTACTTCTAGGTGTGTTACCTCGAAGGACTTCAGCCTAGGAAGGCTGTGCAAATGATCAGTTAAGCTGGGAGACCTCAGACAATTTGGATGATGTGCAAAATCAATGCCCTGTAAAAACTAATACAATTTTTTAATGCAATTATGTTAACTACCTGCCTACTTAAATCTAGCATTTAAATCCCCCAAGGCTTTGGAGCCTGCAAATGGTCAAGCACTTCAAGCATCACCTAAATATATTTCCTCTGGGTCTCAGCCATCTCCTAAGGTGCCAGGAGCCTCTTTAAGGGTTCAGTTGTCAAAGAAAACCCAGTATGTCAAATGCATGTAAGTAAGATGAGGCACATGCTTAAACACACCTACTATATGGGGTGATGGTCTGTAGAATAATAGAGCAATTCATTATATATATGAGGGGAGAAATTTGATTTATCTGTACCTACAAACATCTCCAGGAGCTAGACAAAAAGGATGCCAAGTAAAACAAATTATGTTAACAGTGTGCCTCAAAATATCTGTGGGTTAATATCTTACAACTTATTCCCTGAGGGAAGAAAAAGAACCAATCCATATCTATATATAACCATCAGCACATGGTACAGTGTTTTGCATCATGAATTAGATGCTGTCCAATGAAGACTCATAAGAATAAAGCAAATTAAGAACAAAACCAGGAACTCTGGAGAGCCCTGGAAATAACTGAGGATGAAAGCACAGTGCATTCTAGGCATTTATTAAAGCATTTATCTATTTGAGACATAAGCATCAGTTCTTCAAAGCCAGTCTGAATCACTGCTACAACCAAGATAAAAGCAAGCTTAAACAGGAACAGAAAAACCCATTCAAAATTACAAAGGCTGGATGAAAAAAATCAGCACGGGTCAGTGCAATGTCAGAAGAGGGAGGATTTGATATGACTATGCTTAAAGATATCCATGCTCAACACATATCAAAAAAGAACTTCACAATTCAGCAGTCTGTATCAAAATGGGCAGAGCTAAAGAATGAAACATACTTGAAAAAGATTTCTACAGCTGTCCTTTGAAATTGCACATCGACAATTTTATGATCTCTTTAATAGTAAAAGAGCTGAAAGAAGAGAGGTAAAGTCCTGCCTTCAAAGTAGAAAATGCTTCCTTGTTAAACAAAAGATAGGCAGTACATACAAAAACTCTCCTTGAAAATAACCCTTAAAGTCATTAATATTGCATGTGTCATTTAAAGATCAGTGAAACATGCATAAAGGTGATGGCAATGTTCTACCCATTAGAGGAATTAAGTAGTAAAATTCTATTTATTTTTCAATAAGGAATAATTTATTGCTGAGACTTAACAATGTACAGAAAATACCTTTTTTACCTATCAGTACAATTCTTATAATCGTTCAAACATGATATATGGTTATTTAATGTGGTATTATTCCAGATACAAAGCTCATCAGATTTCTCCTATTATCAATCATTAAGGGCAGAACAACTGGTCTTTCTAACCTTTGAGAAGATACAGGAAAAAAACTCCAAATATTTATCTTTACACATAAAATATGCATGATAATGTAGAGAACATTTTGGAATTAGTCTGAGATCTGATATAATAACACTTTGTATTATCTAGTAAATGAAAAAAAATGTGCACTCAAGGGTTACAGAAATAGCCAATGTGAGCGTGTGGTAAGGTGTAGTTCTTGTCATGTCGACTCTTCAGCAGTTGCAACTACTTGGATACAGCATTTCTGTATTGAAAAGAGAGTCTTTAGATGACAGATAGATTATGAAAGCAAGTTCACTAAGTCCTTTCATTTTATCTATTTATTTACCAGACCCTTTGGCATGGAATCCAACATTTTTTTTTTTGCTGTAACAGGAACCTGCACCCTCTTGTCCTCTTTGTAAAAAATTATCTTCTTAATCAAAGCCTTCTTTTACTTACTCTAGTAAGTAAAAATTTAAATTCTGAATTAAATCAGTCACATCTCATATTAACTCCAGATATGTTGACTTAAAGAGTGCCTCCAGTCTGAAACCAGAACACATTACTATCCTTCATCTGTATATACAGTGTTTTTTTAACATATCTGGTTTCTTCTTGCCTCACATAATCTCCTGGTATACTTACCATATGAAACAAAAAATTCAACATTCTGTGATTTTGATGTTATTCAATAGAAGAGAACTTAGGCTCTAAGGCACAATCACAGTCTGAATATGATCTAATTTAATACAAGGTCCCCATTATGCAAATAGTTTTTTATTATGTACTAAATTCATGATCTTACGTGAAAGCCCTCAGAAATTAATCATTAATCACTGTGGGAAAATTGCTTGGCTTTTTTATATGTTATTAATTTAAAAAGAGATTGCCCTGGAATGGATTCAAATACAAGCATACATTTTCATCATTTAATAATCAAAACCTGACTACAGACTTTGTGTATGTCACTAATGTGGCTCTTCATGCTATGCTACTAAACAAACATCCCAGTGGTAAGCCAGAAGGCATCACTAAACTGGCATTTCTATTGCAGTTCCAGGTGTAATTACATTCTGTGTACATGTGTACATGTTTACAGGATAACATGCATTATGAGAATGTGGACTATAATTTACTAGTTATTAATGGAAAAGATCCTTTATTTGAGTATTTGTTTCCAGCCAAGACCTCTGTGAGAAACTTAGACTTCAGTGATGATAAGCTTCAGGGAAGTGGTACAGCAATTAGCAAATACAAGAGCTAGTTCCATGGGGAATTCAGAAACAAGAGCTTCCCTGCTGGGATAAATAGAAGCAGTATTGAAATCAAAATGCTTTGTTATAATACTTGATGCTATTAAAATCAGTCTCTGCTGAATTCTCTCACATGGGAATGAAAATTCTTTTGTGTGTAGTTACTTGCAAAATTAAGAAATGTCTAATGTCAAAATAGAAGCTCCAAGTAATTTTATAGACAAAAACTTTAAAAAAAATCAGAAACACATCAAGAAACAGACACTGTTTCCCCAACATTGCAAGCAAGTAAAGTTCTCACATCTTCGTGAAATTTATCTGGAATTTAAATTGACATTTACTATATGCAACAAACAATTCAATGTTCATTTCTCATTACAGTCCTATTATTGTATAGAGTGCCTATGGACAGGCATAGTAAAAATATGTAAATTTACCATTAAGAAAGTATGTTCTGCCTTCAGTCATTATGCACCACTTTGCTTACTGTGTATAATTAGCATACAAAAATAAATTGTTGTCAGATTTCTTGTTCATTTGCTTTGCTACAAATATAAGTTGAATCAACAGGTCAAATTAGGTTTTAGACAAGAAAAAAAATGGAAGCAGCAGATTTTAAATATAGAAGAATCACTCTGTAGCCATTCAACAGCCACTACTGTGCAACAATCTTGAAAAGGCTGATTTGGCAATACAAATGTGCTTTGCATATCCTCTGAAGGACATGCAAACCATTTCCTTTAATTAGCAAAGTTAACTTGATAAACAGCAAGCATTCATAATTTCTCTTCATGGCAAATGAAAATAATTGTAATTTGATTAGAGTTCAATCATAGTACAGCATCATTTTGTGACATAAACACCTACACTATTTTTAATGGGAATTCTCATTGGATAGATTGTCTTTCTTATTATTAGAAGTCTACATTACCATCTCTGCAGGAGCAGAACATTAAAACTTTTCCTAAGCTTCTATGTCCCCAAAAAGACAATTGTATTAATAAACTGAACTTTCCTAGGTGAAGCCTGCAAGAAGACATGACCCACACCCTTCTGCCATGGTGATCTACTTACAAAGACATAGGAAATCAGCTTTTTGCAAAGGACATAGGCATAGAACAGTTTAGAAAGATGAAACGAAACAGCTGGTATAATAATTTGCCATGTGAATGGCTTTGTTGCTTGCCATGCTAACATAGGATAACTCACTGGAGTTCCTGGTTTGATCATTCCCCTCTTTTTTATCACAGCACCTTTCTTGACATCAGAGTCCATTGTACTTTACTTCACCATAGATCTCTTTTCCCCGAAATTCACTGCTTCTATTACCTGTGCCCACGTAACTTACCTCACTCTGGCAGAAGGGAAGGAATATACAGCCTCTTCCTCATGAGGTAATCAATAGTGCTTCAAAGATAAGCCAGCCAGCAAAGGCTTGTAAATGCATGTCACTTCTGTCTTCAACAGCCCTCAATGTGTGACATTTGCACTGTTTTTAGTTTCAATGGACCTGGCCCAAGGGAAAGATGTCAAAAAGCTTCTGATGAATTGGAGCTCCTGAAGTTACTGCTTCACTGGAGGATTACCACCTTATGCCACACTGCTTTCCCTGCATAAATACTACACCCTTAGTCTTTATTAGCATGTTAGATACATCATAGATGAACTCTCTAATAAATGATCATCTAAGTGAAATATTACTTTTTGCTATAAATTTACCTTTTTTTGTTTGTTTGTTTTACTTGGTATTAATCAGCTGTTTCATCTACAGTGAGAGATAAAATAAAGAGATACAAAAATAATTACCTTGATGGAAGTAGAAGAAGAAAAGAACAACAGAAGAAAATCAAACCTTTAACCTTGTTCTCTTGCAAACTGGTAATAAATTCAGAAATATTAATTCCTCCCAAGGTTTATCTTGGAGACTGCCATGTAAATATCATCTTCCAAGTTTAAACTAGTATGGTTTGTGATAAAGTCCAGAGGTCAGTGACTTTTCAAAAATACAGAACTGGTGGTCAGTAGAGCAGGACTCAAGCACAAAGGAATTGGAAAAAGTTCTTGAAGCTCCTTATCACTGCCAGAGGTTAGTAACATTTAATTGTGTCAGCTTGAGCTCCACAAGCTCCACATAAGACTGTATATGTTTGAGTTGAAAATTTAAGGAGAGGGAAAAAAACCCCATCCAAACCCAAACCCTCAAACCTTTCTCCATTATCAGATATTACTGAAGGCATAAACAATGAATCAATAAACTCAAATACCCAAATGGAACACTCTGAAATGGAATAATAAAATCTGCTATTCATTTTTAGAAGCAGAAAAGTTGCACTATGACTGTATATATATGACTGTATGACTAAAAGTCATATATTAGAAGGCAGTATCTGTCTGAGCCCCAAGAGCTCACCTGGACACGCAGAGCCCAGGGCAGTGCCTGGATTCTGCTCAAAGCTGGGCAGCTGAGTGCACTGTGAAGCTCACATGCATTGGAAAGTGATGTCTTCTCTCACATTCCCAGAGGGAGAACAGATACACTTGGACTTTAAAAGCGAAGTTTTATTACCTTCTCTATTTGCACATTCAAGCTGCTAAGTATATAAACATGAAATACTTATCACAGAATCACAGAATAACTCAGGTGAGAAAGCAGCTCAGGAGGTCTCTGGCTGAGCCTCCTGCTCAAATATGGGTCAGCTTGAGATCAGACCAGTTTGTTCAGGGCATTTTCTACTGAGGATGGAGACTGCACAAACTATAAACCTATGTAACTGTAGGAAACAAATCCTCTAAACAAATTTTTATGTATGTGCGTATATAAATAATACTGTATTTAATTGATATCTAGAGTTAGAAAAGCAGCTGATCATTTTGAGAAAAGGTCTGAATATCAGGTATTAGGGGATACATATACTAGACAGGGCTGTGATGTAAAATAATTCATTGTAAAAGAGGCAAACAAAGGTGATGTTTGTTTCCTTGTGCCATAGATAAAACAGCGCTCCCAAAAGCAAAGGAAAAACAATTTCTAAGTAAAATATAATTCAAAAATGTTATAATAATTTCACTTCCAATGGCACTGAGCTCCTGCTAAGAAAATAACTCTACTTAAAAAATCAAGATCTTTGAAATGTAGTGATAAAAGTTCAAAGGCTCTGATACCAAAATTGTTGCTTAATTGCTGCAACACTAACTCTTCACTGCCTCCTTGGTAGCAAACAGCAAATTGACTGTTCCATTTTTAGGGGCCATGATCATGAAGTGCAGTGGTATTTCTGCTGGTATGTTTGAAGTTTGTTCCTTCTGATTTGCTCCTGGGAGATTTCAAAAATAGCAAAGCTGCAGTTGTGTCAGAGATCTGTAATTCTCACACTGCACACACTTTATGAATGGTATGTAATTCAATATTTGAAAAAATACTTGAAAAACACCACTCTTCTGTCCACTGAACTGAATGTTTAGACTAAAAAATGTAATGAAATAGATGTACGTATGATATGTTAATGGTATATCTGATTTTCCTATCAATACTAGAGAACTTTAATGCATAATGTCAACCATTATTCTTCTATTTTTATCATTTGTGGTAGAAATAACTGTCTACTTACCTAAACTAGATGGGAGAATAAATTCATTTTTTCAGTTCTAAAACATTATGTCTGAAATACAATTGTTTGCCTTTGCAGTCCCAGATGGCTCAAAAGATAAACCACTCACACTCTAAGGATCCGTTCAATGTAGACTAAACGATGGGGAGGTACCTGTTGTGGGTATTTTTTGCCTTCCACATTTCAGCTGTGTTTTAAAATTCTTAGATACCAAAACTTTAAATAACATGTCAAATATTAACGTGGTTAATAGTGAGCCTTGGTATTAAAACTTAATATGTCACTTGATTTTGTGCTAACACTCAAAATACTAAAAATTACATATCTTGATAATTTCTCCAAGGTAAATGGTCACTGTTGTCACTGTTTGATTAGAATCTTGTAGGGTTCGTGCAATTCTGTCAAGTTTGTGCAATTCCCTTTGCACAAAACTTTTAGAGCTATTGATGAATTTTTTAAGGCTTTGTAAGCTACTTTCACTGAACAAAGAAAACTAACCATACCACCAGAAAACATCTCATAGGCTACAGGCAAAACCTCCCTAGACACTCATTTTTAACTCAGAATGGAATAAAGACCAAGTTATTCTCATTCATTTTTACTGTTCCTAAGAATTTGGGCTCCAGGTACATGATGATATATTACCATAATTAACCCCTCCCACAATAATGACAAATAGTTATGATAAAAACTCTCATTCACAGTGAATGCAGGCAGTAGGCTATGAATAACCTAAATGCTTCTACCCAAGACTAACTGCTCAAACAAGAATACAAGGCAATTGTGTACCCTGGAAAAATTACTTAGTACTTAATTAGTCCAACAAAACAATGATTTTCCCTGCTTAAAAGGTTATATTTTCAGCCTTCTCACATGCCTTAAAGAAGGTAGGTTTTGACCTACTGCAAACTCTGCTACTCTCTGAAGGTTAGCAAGCACTGGACCCAAGAAGTTAGGAAATTATTTCAGCCTTGGTGTCCTCTCAGGAAACACTAGGAAATGTCACCTTTTGCAGTAAGGGAACCTAAATCATGTGAGCCTGCATGCCTTGAGCAGTGGCAGCATGCCCAGATGAGGAAATCTTTGCAAAAACGACAGTCCCAGGCTACAGGGCAGAAGCAGGGTGTCTGTTCAAAAATTTTCATTTAAATTGATACCAGAGACCAAGAATGACAGCTCTGTGCATTCTTCCTTCTTTAGTGAGACATTACCTTTAACTGAACTTCAACCAGTTTTGGGGTCTAAGGTTACATAGAATTCTATCCCTGAAGAAAAGCTGGAAGATAACAGGCTTGATGTCCACATCAACAAGCCATAACTTCCTAATCAGGTGTGGGCAGATTGAGAACGGAATGATGAGATGACCAAACGTGGGTCTCAAGACATAAATGTGAGTCATTAATGGAAAAACAGGTAGTTCAGTTTGAAGGACTACTATTACTTCTGCCAAATTCTCTGCTGATGATGCCAAACTTTCACCATCAAATCAGTCCTGTCCTGGTATAGGTAATTCACAGTTACTGATGCTCTGGCCATTGCTGAACTCTGGCTGAGGTATTGAGTTACCACACCGGTCAGCGGGCTGCATTACATCCCATCGTCTCCCTGGTTTAGGATAACAAAGTAGCAGTCACGAAAGAGCCACAAGGTGACACACTGCTCCGGCAGATCCAAGAGGAGTTACTGCCCACAACCACCCAGTGAGACACTCCTGGGGCTGCAAAGAGCAAAGCTACTGAAGACCAGCCTAGTCAACTCCTCAGAAAACACCTGCAAGCCAGCAGTGCCTGCATATAGGTGGTGTTGAAGTTACTTAATAGATTTGGTCTGTCTCTGAAAGTCTCTTCATTATGAATAACTGGGTGGGGATAACCTACAAAAAAAATTAAAAGATTGTTCTCAGAATCTTTCTTCACATCTGCACAGTTTTTCAAAAGGCAATAAAAGTGTGCATCGATTACTGTGTGTAGCAACAAGCAAAACAGTGTTTGCAAGCTCCCTCCTGGAAGATGAGCTGCTCAGAAAAAATTTTGTAACTGCTTGGGACCCAAGGCCAGTATTCGCTGGGACGAGGTCTGTCATTTGTGCTCCAGCGTGGCTGTAGCAGGTTAACCCTGGCCGGATGCCAAGCACCCACCAAAGCCTCCCTATCACTGCCCTCCACAGCTGGAGTGGGGAGAGAATATACAACAAAGGGTTCATGAGTTAAGGACCGGGAGAGATCACTCATCAGATACCATTGTGGTGGCTGGCAAGCCTACGAAACAAGGGACAAAGAGAGTCCACTGGTGAGACAGTTCCTGGTATCAGAGATCCTCCTCAGGTTAGGGTGAACAGAAAAAGCTTCCTCCAGGATGCTTTGCCCTGCGATGTTAATGTACCCCAGTTCTGCTTCCCTGGTTGGCTGTTGGCCTCTCCGCTCGTTTGTTACCTTGTATGTCCCACACCCTAGAAAGTTCTCCACTCCAGGTTCCCCCCATTGGCCTTTGTCCCTCACCACTCCCCCAGAGCTTCCCCATTGGCTCCCATTCCCCAGTCCCACCTTTGTACTGCCTCCGTGTCCTCAGATCATTGGTCTCTGATGCTCGCCCCACTCCTGTACTTAAACCTGGACCCCTCAATGTTCTTTGTCCCTGGAATTCTTCATGAGCGTGGCTGCATTAAACTCCTCCCATGGAACCCCATACGAAAACCCTTCCCGGCCCTTTGCCATCAACCCATTTACTGGAGCTCTGTGTGTGTGTGTGTGTGTGTGTGTGTGTGTGTGTGTGTGTGCACGTCTGTGTGAGTGTGTGGTGGCCCTGCCGAGCGGCTTCGCTAATGAGATGCTTTTGGAAGGTCGCAGCACCTCGTGCTCCGGCACTGCCAAGCTGCAGCGGATGGCTCGTGACAACCATCACAGGCAAAACAGAGATTAGAGATAATAATTGAATTTATTAGAGATAATAATTGAATTTATTACTAATAAAATCAGAGCAGGATAATGAGAAGTAAAATAAATCCTCAAAAACACCTTCCCCCACGCCTCCCTCCTTCCCAGCTCTACCTCCTGCCCCACATGCAGAGGGACGCAGAGAATGGGGGTGATGGTCAGTTCATCACCCATAGCTTCGTCCTGATGCTCAGGGAGAGGAGTTGTTCCCCTGCTGCATCATGGGGTCCCTCCCATGGAAGACAGTTCTCCATGGACTTCTTCAATGTGAGTCCATCTCACGAGCAACAGCTCCCTGTGAACTGCTGCAGCGTGGGTCACTCTTCCACAGCGTGCAGTCCTTCAAGGACAGGCTGCTCCAGCATGGGCTCCTCTCTCCACAGGTTGGCAGGACCCTGTTCCAGCATGGGTCTCCCATGGGTTCACAGCCCCCTCTCAGGCATCCACCTGCTCTGGAGTGGGGCTCCTCCACAGGCTCTGGGTGGATCTCTGCATCCCTCTGATCCTCCATGGGCTGCAGGGGCACAGCTGCTTCACCATGGGCTGCACCCCGGGCTGCAGGGAAATCCCAGCTCTGGCACCTGGAGCACCTCCTGCTCCTCCTTCTCCACTGATCTTCATGTCAGCATAGTTGTTCCTCTCACATACTCTCACCCTGCTCTTCTCCGGCTGCAATTACAACTGTGCAATAATTTTTATTTCTTTTTCTCCTTCTTAAATATTTTATCACAGAGCCTTTACCACCATATCTAATTGGCCCAGCCTTGACCAGCAGCACATCTATCTTTGGAGTTGCCAGGGACTGGCTCTGTCTTACATGGAATTAGTTTCTGGCAGCTTCTCACAGAAGCCACCCCTGTAGCCCCCCCACTACCAAAGCCTGGCCAGGCAACCCCAATAGAGTGGCCTGCTAAGTAACTGAAGCATTCAGCAACGCAGTCTTGTATTCCATTCTCTCTTAACAAAGGCCAAAAAATACAGCAGAATATGTAGGGATGTGCTAAAAGAACATGATCCAAGCTATATCACTTCTTCAGCCTGGCTTTTCAGGCTGTTGTCTTCTGTAATGAAAAAAAACCTTTGGGGAACAGAAGTCTCTTCTCTGTGCTGCTGTCCCATACTGCTGGCAGCTGCCTCACCCTGCTTCTCTGAAAGGTGACAATTCCCCTGGCTGGCCTAAAAGGCTGGCCTAAAAAGGTTTTATCTACAAGGAGGAAAAGGTAGTCTCAGTTTTGTTTTGACTCCAAATCCTAAAAGTGGGAATCAATGGTGTGATTTCACACAGATTTATATAGGCAGGCTACTCAACAATTAAAGACAATTCCATAACATGAGCAATACAGGTCAAAGGGTGGGTTTAGCAATGCCATGTATTATCTACACTATGGCTGGATTCAAAAAAGGGTCAAGATACTTTTATGGAACAAATGTGGGCTGTAAAAGGCATTTTTCACCTAACCACTTGGCATTAAGTTTGTAACTAAGAATGAATATTGCATTCCTTTTCAGGACAAAACATTTCATAATACTGCAGCAATATTTGAAGGATTTTGATGTATGAAGATATAAAGACATTAAAAATTCAACTGATCCTTAAAATATTTAAGAAAAAAAGGTTATTTCATAACACATCTTTCATAGCAAGATGTTATAAAAAAAGTCTGGCATTTGAGTCAAAAATATTCAGATATTGGTGACTGAAACAGTGATCCTTAAAATAAATACCAAGAAATTGCATTTTAACAATTAAAATGAAAACATCCTGAAGTCTTTCTTCTGGGTAACATTATTGCTATACTCTATCTTTTACAAATCCCATCTCCTCAGCTGCTAATTAGTGTTTCTTATTCCACCAGGATTTTAAGCTCTTGCAGAATATTGTCTCATGTAGCCTTCCCAACTTCTGATGATTCAAGTTGTCTTTGTGTTTTATTCTTTCCATACCACTGGAATTGGCTGTTTTTAACTACAGCCCCAACTTGCAGACTATCTCTCGTCAGAACTCCCACAGGTATCTCTCCCATGTAAAGAAATGAAAGCTCTGACACTGATCTGGGGGAAACTATTCAGATCAAAGTAGTAAATAATTTTTCACAAGTTATTAGACTTGCTGTATTGGTGCTTCTCCAGACTTCTGCTCTCCATTTTGAGAATAAAGATGTTTCTCCCAAACTCTTTCCAATTGTTCAGTCACAGGGCAGAACAAAAGATGATTTCTCTTGGTATCTCTCTCTGCAAATTACATTTGATACAAATGATATGATATTCACTGAAAAAACCTGCACAATTTTATGCTGTGAAGTGATATACTTTATTTTTCCAATAGAAACTCACAGAATATGTAGCAGACCAGTGAAAACTCAAATTGTTTGCAGCTGTATTTCCTTCTTTGTGTGCCTTCCAACTGCTGGTGCCTTGCTAGAACGTGACAGTCTGCACTGCTTTACCTGAAAGAACACAAGAAATGAGGTGCTATCAGCTTGTTCTGACACACTTCTCTTCTACCATAAGATGGCAGACATAGTACATAAATTTTCAATAATACACCGAAAATTACAATTATTAGGCCAATATGTATATCATGTTCCCTACTGTCCTTACTGGCATGAACCAGAAAAAAAGTGGTCTCACTGTACCATTATCTGCTACTGCATTCATGGCATCGTGCTATTAGTTCATCACTGCAGCTCTTTCAAAACAACATGACTTGGCAAGAAAAATAAAATAATAAAAATTTGATCAGGCATAAAATTACTGTATTTTTGGTTAAAGTGCATAACAGTAGCACAGTATAGGTAAGATACAGCGTTTGCTTTTATTCAGCTGTTTTGTATGCTGTAGGTATAAATGAGACTTAAACCAAGCATCAAAACTGAACCTTTCAGACGTTAATGTGATGATAGCTGTGTTATTATGAGCCTAATGATATCTAGTGCACACAAGAATACATAGGTGTCATGCTGAGAAACCAATGATCTGGCTCTCATTCTGACTGCAGGCAAAGAATATCTCATCAAAGCTATAAATTTCATGACTCTGTTCCCAAATTTAAAACCCTTAAGGAAATGGCTTTCATGGTTCAAGAGTTTTAAAGGGTTGCTCTTACTTGGCTTTGTAACAAGGAAATTAATAGTTCTTCCAAACAAATCAGAATTATGCCATAGCTGCATGCATTTTCATGCTGTTGCCTTCAGCATTTCACTTCCTTCCCCAGATAACATCACTGCAGAACCCACACTGAATTCATGGTGGGGAAACATTTATTACCTGCTATGATTTCACTCTGTAGCCTTAGATAGGTGATAGAAGTTGTTTGCTCATTGTAAAAATTGTTTTCATTAGGCCATGTGAAATAGAGTCAGTTTCTAATAAATCTTCACTTTTCAGAGTAAACCCAGGGTAAAACCTATCCAGCCCAATGTCAGGGAGAGTTAGATTCTGTAGCGTGATGCAGAGCAACCAACCAAGAGGCAGCCTGCTTATGGGACTGCAATGAGAAAGAAGCACTGAAGTGAGATACTTCTCTGTCAGTATGGTTTTCTCCGGTCAAAAATTCCTACTGTGCAAATATTGAAGCTCCTGAGAGGGAATAACCATGTTAAATAGTTTTCTTAGTTTACAGGTACAGAGATGCTTTCTAATGAGCAGAAAATGAATATTGTATTAGAATTAGCCACTGTGTGTGACACTTTGTGCACATAATGTACTGATCAGGACAAGGACCCTAAATGAGCCCCAAATGTCCAGTGTAGCAATACATTGCAATGTATCATTAAGAAAAAAACCAAAATACTGTGGATTCTCATAAGAAGTTACACCTCCCCTGGGATTAAAATACCAAAATACCTGCTTTTGTTCAGAACCCTTATGACTGCAAAACATTTTAGATCCAACTATTTCAATGACAGAAGAGCAACAAACAGGAAAGTAACAGCATCTGTGTCAAAAGTAGCTTTGATTTTTTAGCTCAGGCCAATCATTTGGAGTCCTGTCTTTAATATAGGAATGTAGCATTTGGAATAAGAATCCTTGCATAACAACAACAATTTGGTAATATACTAAAGAGATTCATTTAATAACAAACTATTGCACATATATCTACAATACAACATAAGCCACACTCTCATAAATCAGAAATATTACTCTGAATGATTAACAAGAACTTCCACACCTCAAATTTTTGATACCCTCATGAGGCAGTGGAAAGGTTAGACATTATTTTCTAAGAACAACAATGATAGCAATGGAGAAATTTGCTCTTCTTTGAGGATGAAGCAATTGTCTGTAATAGAAAACAGTGTTGGAGTTCAAAAAATTCTCCATACCCCGCTGTTCCACAGGAGGGAAAAGAGCAAACATGGAGGACTGAACAAAAACGAACAGCAATCCATCATTAACTGCACAAAAGCAGTGAATTTGTTGTAATATGAGGAAAATAACAGTTTCTCCTCAAGCACAGAAAACATAATTATCCCCAAAGCCACCCTAAAATAGCTGTCACTAATGCAATCCAGAAAAACTGCTATTCCCAACTGGGGAGCATCATCACTGTCATGCATGAGAGGGATGCAGTGGGAAATAAGTAGCTCTCCATCTAGACTTTCAGATCTGCATGTGACTCTTAGTATTAAATAACAGAAAAGAGAGAAAGAGAAATAAAAAGGACATTATAACTGGCTGCTTGGGCACATGTACAGAGGAGTGTCTGTGTGCATTTGCATACAAACAATATACTGCTCCATAAAAGTGACTGCTACCAGCTGAATTAAAGCTGTCTCAAGTTTTGTTCTTCCCATCTCTAAGCTGGGCTTTGAGCTTATTCAGATAAGCTTTGAACTTCATTCTGCAGGAGATAGGATGCTTTCAGTATCCACGCTGGCTTGTGTTTGACTGCAGCACAGACACACCTTTAATAAAAGTCACAATATTCTGCATCAGGTTTACACCTTAGTTCTGCTGAAGAGTAACACTCATCATGTCAGAGTCAGGTAGCAGTGTTGCAGACATCTGCTTTACCCAGTGCGTTGTATCAAAAAAACCTCTGGACACTGAGGAGAAAAAAATACATGATGAAAATGTAATCCATACTGGTAGTTTGAAAACTCAGGAATACACCAAAAAATCAATTCAGGTGCTAATTTTAACTAGAACAGAATCAAAATAAAGGAAATAAAGTCACCTATTTGGTATAGCCTTCATCTGATCCATTTGATCTTTATCAGTTAAACACTTCTCCCCCTCTATTTAGTAAACATGTCTACAAACAAGTTATTAAGATCAGTCTTGTACATTTTTCTGGAAGAGATGAAGTAAGGACTGAATTTCAGTTCAGCCACGTTTGTCTCAATCTCCATCCCAGCTGGTTATGGCAAAAGTGCTGGTTATGGCAAAAGTACTGGTTATTATTTTTCAGCGAAAATGCCTGAATGCCCATGTTTTGAAGTCAATAACTTAACCAAGGGACAGGTTAACAACACTGACTGTAGACTTCTGGTGATGTATGTTGGAGTTAGCTAAAAGTATGGCTAATATAATTATACTTTCACATTAAATTTTTGAAGAAGTTAGGAAAGATATGGAAATACTCCTTTAAAGCTCATCAGAGTTACGCATCACATGGAAGCAAATGGTATCTTTCAACGACTGAACTATTTTTCTCACTCAGGTTTTCCAGAGCCAAGTGATGCATTTTCATACAAAACCTGAACACCGAATAACCACTCCTCTCTTCTCATGCACCTGTACAGTCCTGGGCTGTCACAGAGCTTTGACTCACAGCAAAAGTACAAACATGCTGCCATGGACTGAAAGGAAATAAGATTATATAAAGATATAAATATTTTGCACAACTGAGGCCCTACCTGTTAATTTCAGACAGGATAAACCCAAACATCAAGTGCATCAAGTGCAGGCTGAAAGGTCAAGGCATGTCCAGGCCAATTCATCCCAGTCAGTAGCTCCCCCTGACGTTACCTTTCCTTTGTGTAAGCCCTACGTAAAACTTCATTCTCTTACCTTTCTTTAAAAATTGCTAGTTCTGTCCTTCAAAATTCAGAGGTCTTTCAGCCTGTTCCACTGGACATCCTGCCCCTTCCTCAGACCTTGTGGAGAACTAAGCTCTGAGAACTATGGTTTTCTGGGTTAGTCTGAAAAAATGAAAAGCATTCCATTTGTTTTCACCTACCCTGTGATCCTTCACATCGCTGCACAGAGAATGGTCCCTAAGGTCCTGCAAACTCTGCTTCTGTCTTTCCTAAATCTGTCTCTTCCACTGCAGTGAAGAGAAAATCATTTTCCCCTCCACTCTGAGATGGCTACAGTGGTTGATCTGCACCAAACGGACCAATGCTGAATTTATTTTATCCGTTAATTTACATGATAGCTTCATTCGTTAAAATGAGATCTAGTGTTATTAAACTCCTGTAGAGTAATTGTGATTGAAATTTCTCCATGAGCTAGACACATTTGAACCTCATGAACCAGAAAAGAATTCATAAAAGATATTGCTTAAGCACAGGCATGTTGTTTTTAAAATATCTGAAAATGTAATTTACACAGAGAGGATAAAATTGAGGAGGGATACTATTTACCATCTGATTTAACACAAAGAAAAAAGTAAAAGTGTAGAAGAGTGGGAAAAGAAGTGTACTTTAATTTCTCTAGAGCAAGATAAACTTCACTGAAGGGACTTCAGTGAGTGTTGTTTTAAACCTAAAAGAGAATCAGTGAGATTTTTTGTTTCTTCATTGCAATCTGTGAAACTATCAGGCTGTAAATCTACCTCTGAGTTTCTTGTACTTTCCCATTTACTGACCAGCACAGGCTAAAAAGCAGAGGTAAATTGGAAAACAAAATTAGGACTATAGGAAGAAAAGTTATTTTAAGATATTTATTACTCACTTGAAGGTCTAATGACACAGAAAGACGTTATTTTATTTTGTTAGAATGGAAAGATTGGCATGAGGGAATTAGACCTGGGTAGGATGGCCTAATCAAGACAAAAGCTTGACATTCATTAAAAGACAATGATCACATGAAGATGGAAAAGGTTTACATAAAGAAAAGTATAATGCAACAAGAAACCAATTAAAAATCACAATACAAATGTAAAACTAATTACTTCTAAAAATGTACCATACATATAAAAAAATCTTGCCTCTACCTACTCCTCAGAAGCATTTATTCTAATCACTGATCAGAAGAAATTTCAGAACTCCTTTAATAGAACATATTTATCTAACTTTTAAGAATCAAAGCTCTTGCTCAGAAATACCAAAATATGTCTGAGTTATAACTATCCTTTAAGGATAACACTGCTTTGCAGAGTAAAACATAAAATTGCCCTATTTGCTTAGTAAATGCTATAAGTGATGAATAACCCATCAGCTTTTCATAACGTGTTCAAAAAGCTTTCAGAATTTTATTGGTATGGTACTCAGTTCTGATAATTCAGCTTTAATGTAATCAAGAATATCACCAGGAGCTACTTAATTAATTCCCCAGTGCACCATGAATTTAATTTTCAATGACTTTATTGAGAACTTTTTTGTTAATTTTACAATGAGAAACTATAACCACTGTTACACAACTTGCAAATATTTCAAACAAGACAGCAATCTCCTATTTTTTTGATTTTTTCTGTTCCAAATTCAGCTCCTGAGATGGATTTTCTGCTTCAGCTTCATTTTCATCTTCCTGTAAAAGAAAATGAAAACCTGAACATTAATCAACTTATTGAAGAAGTTCACTTTTTCTGCTTATGCAGATGTATGGAATTCTTTACAGTCTTTTGCCTGACCAATAAGCATAAAAATAAGCAAAAAAAAGTAATTTATTCAAGTGATTGATTTGCTCCAGAATTGAAATAAAAATGATAAGAAATTTAAACAGGTCTAATTGCCTAAATTTATAGTGGAAGAATAATTTAATGAGTAAATATTTTACTGACCATTTTACTGGATGGTTACATAAAGAAATTATTAAATCACACACGGATGACAAGATATTCAAACACCTACAGCAGACAGTATTACACACCTTTACTTTGTTCTTGACCAGAGGTTTCCACTAAATTACTTTTGAATGCAAGAAATTTCATCATTGTACTAAAAATTACTTTTGAAAAGCATCTGCCATTGAAAAATGTTTCATTTTTTTGCGACCAGATGCGTTTACTTCACCATTTGATAAAAGACAATAAATTTAACTTCAGAGACACTTTATGTGCTGCAGCATCGTATTTTTGTCCCATCTAGCATATTTTTTTGACAGGTCTGCCAATTTTCCAATTACTTGTACCACCATATGTTATCTGAAGATCAGTCAGGTCTAAAATAGGAAACATGAGCATGTCAGGCAGCAGCATGCTTACAATATTCTACAGCTTCAGCTCCAAGAGTTGGGCTCATAATTCACTATGGGTTTCTCTGGATCTCACTGAAAAAATGAAGTGACATCATAATGCCTGCTTCCATAGGAATGGATACTATTTTGTGTCCAGTACAAAATTGTGACCTCCAAAGTAAAAATTATGGAAGAGTGAGAAAACTGTTTTATAAGGCAAGTTACAACCCATCACATCATGAACAGTCCTTACCACAATTTCAAAGTAAGGCCAGTTTTCCAGTCTGCATTTTAATTCAATTTACAGAGAATCTTCCACATTGCAATAACACAAAAAAGAAATGAACAGACATTTTGGAATGAAGAAGCATCCTGGCTTCTGTAACCCTTCTCATTACAAGCCAACAGTCGAGAGAAAGGAAACACCAGGGACATTTAGGTGGGACCCAGTAACCTGAGATGTATTTTCCTGATTTAAAAGAACATTTTCATTCTTGTAGGAAAATAACTTTATCCTTTTGTATCCTAGCCCTTCTTTCACCATCAAAGCATGCTTTGTAAGGATAACTATAATATTTAGAGGCAGAAAATATATAGGAAGCACAAATGGGCAGCACAAAATAGAACAGCAGTAGAAAATCTCATTTAAAAATCTGATCTTGTAATATGTCACACCCAACTATAATAAAATGGAAAAGCTAGTTGTTCTATTAAGGTAGCAGATACTCCAAGCCATTATGCCTCTGAATTCTCCCCCTTCTGGGGACAGCATAGGCACTGAGAAATACTTACATGACTGACCACTAAAAGCTAAAATTTCTGGACTGTCATCTCTGCAATTACCTTTAAAACATGTAGTGCTCCCTGTGGCTCTTTTCGTTTAGGTAAGAAAACATGTCTGTGCATGTGTGTGAAACCAAACACTGCAGATTCATTGAAATTAGAAGTGTAGAATCAGATCTTCCCCAAGCATACTGGCAGTGAGTAAAGAGAGTGCAATGTATAGTAGAGGTCACAGAGGTCAAACTTCAAATGAAAACAAGCACAGGGCAGAATTGGAAACAAAGGAGTGAGCTGTTACCAAGCTTACTGCTTACAGGTGACAAAAGAATACTGTGGAATAAAAAAAACACTCACTGAAACTTTTGGCTGCTACAGAAAAACAGCCAGGTTATTTAATGAAGAACATGTTAATAAAAAACCAGCAAATCTGCAAGTTTCTGAAGGTCCCTACCTACAGAAGTTGTATCCCAACTGACCTCAATGCCAGCTAATCCACCTCCCTAGCACACAACTTGACATTATTCTGATGCCCTGACTTGTGCTCCCTCATACAGGAACATAAACCCTACACTATCGCTCTTTTCCCAGAACTCTTCATATATTGCTTAGGGCTGCTTCTCCTAATAGATGGAGCATGCAGAAATTTCAGAGACAACGGGGCCATACCATCACTGAGGACTACAAGAGGGTCAAGGCACATTAGGCTCAATACTGAACATTGGCTTCCTGAGTTTTTTAATGGCAAAAAAGTTTTTGTCTAGTGAATGAGGTTTTTTTACAGAATCTTCTGTCTTTGTGTAAATTTGAAGTGTTTTAATTCTGTGCTCAAAAGGTCATACTTGCACTCTGGCAGATTTCCTAGGTTACAGCAGCAGCTGCAGTGATCAGTATATTCTGAGATGCAGAAACAATGGCTATCGGTGATGGCAGCTCCAGGATTTGCTTGGGTTGAATACTCAAGATGGAAGCATCCACCTTGGGGTATTTTGCAGAACTAATACTCTTTCCTTTGTTGATTTCCTGTTGCTTCAACCAAGTAAAACATTCAAACTGGTAAAAACTACCAGCAGAGCATAAATTGGACTTATATGGGTAGATTCCAGCGCACAATTCATCCAGATGCCTGACTGTTCTTTAAATGCATTGTTATTTTTGCATTTTTATGCACAAAAACTTTCTGACTAGCTTGCATTGAACCATGCTCCACATAGAACATCTTAATTTTCTACAAGCACTTTTACTCCATCTCTGTTTTCCAAGAACAGAAACTCACACCTCATTTGGAAACAGAAATCGGAGTTTGGTATCTCTGAACACAGGTGACTGCTGTGCAAAGCTCAGAGTAATGATGTCTGACCTTTCTTATAGCATGAATTAGCAAGGCGAGAAAACTTTTCCTTTGTCAGAAATGCCTTGAGCCAGATCAGTTCCCAGGCCAGTGCACTGCCACAGTGCCAGCACAAACAAGATAGCAAAAAGGATTTTTGGGGAACACTGGAAAGTATGAACCACAAGTTTTGGCCCTCATGCAGTTTTCTGCCAGAAAAGAAGTGACAGCAGAGGCCTCAGAATGACAATGTCAGAAAAATTTGGGACATGAGCCTCTATAAATTATAAGGAATGTTCTATCACTGCCAGTATGCTTGGGGAAGATCTGAACTGGCAATTTAGAGCACATATTAACCATACTACAAGATGAGAAAACTCACTATTATTTCAGTTTGCTGACAATGCAGGATTTCTATGAAATGCTTTATCTTTTTTTTAGTAGCCCAAGAGGAAGCCCGATGCCTGCACATGGAATACTGAAATGGCTGGAGTTTCTAATGTCATTAATAATGTTTGACTTTTCAGCTACACAGCCTATATAGCCTAATTATCAAGAAATTATGCGAAACAGGCTGCAGATTAAATATATTTAATATATTTGTTTTAGTAATTACCACCTATCATTATCACTATAATGCTTTTAATTCTGATGAATAGCAAAGGAAAACCTTTTATTTTCATGTTATCTGTTAAAAACCAGTCCATGATGGCAGTGTTCAGTTTCTATTACCAGCAGCTACACAGAGATGAAATACTGAATTCTGGTTTCTGTCCACAGAAATTCAGTTCATGTTATTTTTATTAATACCTCACATCTCTTTTTTATATTATTATTTATTTTTCTTCCAGCCACCTATGACTCCAACATCTAGTGCTTTCTGTTCTAAAAATCCTAAAATCAAAGTAGCTTTTCCTAGCAGATGTTACAAGTCCAACTTTTAAAGTAGTTCCTGCCCTTGGATGCCAAAAATAAAACTTATCTCAGTATCTTTTCTGACTACAGACAACCATAGACTCAAATATAGTGAATAGACTCAAAACAGTGAATACACTCACCTAAAAGATGCCTCAGCACAGATTTGGTGACTTGTAAGAATAACCAAGGGAAGTGAATCCCTCAAGACTGTACTACTACTTCTACTGAAAAAGTGCACTTAACAGCCAAAAGATGACTTTAATATTGAAATTAATAAAGTTCACTAATCTGGAATTGACATTATTATGGATTTCCAAAACCAACAGTGATGCAGAAAAGTATAAAGAACATTACAAAGTGATGCTAAACCCAACGCTCTGAACTGAAATGCCAGCTCAGGAGCTCCTTAAGCCACCAGTGACTGGACACCTCATCTGTATCCTGATGACACTGATGGAGAGATGGAGTTTCCACATTAGCTCTCCTACATCCTTTGCCCTGGCATCCCACTTTTTCTCTGATGGAAACAAGGTACTGGATTAAAGGGTCCTTTGGGTGCTCTACAGGTGTTTTCAAGTGTCCTACAGACATCTCTTCCTTCCCACTGCTTAGTCTGTACTTGGTAGCTGGGCATTTAAGGGTCACAGAAACAGAATGGGGTCAGGCATTTAGAACTGAGACCCTGAAATCTGCCACATAATTAAGTGTTGTGATTTACTGAAGTATTGAGCATTCAATAGTTTTGCTGAAGTTAATGAGAACGCTTTGATATTTAGATATCTTTAGGTGACAAAAACTAAAGGTAAGAGTCTGACTTTAAGATTCTTTTTCTAAAGTTTTGAGCTGACAGTTGAGAAAGACTGTGATATAATTTCATCCCCTTTGAAAGAATGTTTAAGGTCAAACACATTATTCTCTGACCAAAGAATAATGGGTCTAACAGAGAAAGTTAATTTTGTAGTAATTATTCCAGAATATTCCCCTGTGGACAAATTTTGGAATGAAAAAAGAAAAAAAAAATAGCCTAGAAATAGGGGTTTGAGTGTTCCTTTCTCTTTTTTTCTCCCTCAAACCAATTTCCTTCAAATAGTCTGAGAATTTCTTTTTCCTCCATTAGTTAATGAAATGAAATCTGGAAAATCACAGTGAATCTGACAATTCTTAACTCTACAGGAAATCTGACACTCTTCTGCATATAGAACAAATCACACATTAATTAACTGTGCTAGGAAATGCATCAATTCCCAGTTCTGTTCACCCACCTGTAATATCTAGAGTTGCATTAGAATGTCATGTATTTTGTCAACTGTAACCTTAATAAACTTAATAAACAGCTATGTATTACAGAATGATGTAAGGGATCATCTGAATAATAAGAAAGTATGTGAAACACAAAAATGCCGTGCTATAATGAGGAATGACTAAAGGGTTGTCTCTGTTATTACATAGTCTAGAAATACCATCTCAAAAGCACTCAGGACTAAATTCTGATCCCATTACTTTCTAGAGTATCTTAACACAAAAGACCTGTAATATGACTAACAGACTAAGGCATTAAGAATGTCCAGCTGGCATTTCATCTCTTGCCTCACAAAATCTAGCTAGGAAAACACGAGTTGGAAGCAGGTAAAAATACTTTTAATACTCTTAAAATATATCAGAAAAAAAAAGGATTTTACTAAATAATAGAGCTTTTGTTTGTGTATGTGGTGAAAGTCTAGCTTCCAAAGTCACAGGCCAAATTTGGAGGAAAATGAGTGTCAGGGAATAGTCACTCTGTTAAATCCCCAAAAGGAAAGCATCCAGCAGTAAAATTCAAAAGCTATTTTAATTCCAAAGCCTATGCTTTCTTCTTGAAATGTATTACTGACAGCCCTTATAATGACGAATGGTGCAAAAATACAGAGTACAAATGGAACAGTTCTTTACCAATGGATATTAGAAGCAAATATAAATTTATTGTGATAGATGACAGTTTTCTGTCACCACAGCTCTGCAGTGATAAGGCAGCTGTTTGTTTCCCAAGAAAAGGAGACCCTTGCTACATGGATCATTTTCATAGTGACAGCCTTGACAAGTTTGACATTTGCTTCATGAAGTATTCTAAAGCAGCCATCAAGAAAATGCCCCCTCTGGGACCACTGGATATCTGACAGTTGTACCTTTTAATGCGCATCGCCATTAATTCTTTCTGTCAAAGCCCACCAAAGCCCTACAGCGCAATCTCTGCTGATCTGGGACACTATAAAATGGAGGCTATGAAGGGACTAACCATTACAATGTAAGCAAACATGACATCAATTAACTGGAAGCAGCTCTCCACCCCACTTCGTTCAGTGAAAAGAGCAACGCTGGAGTGTTTCCTTACCGAGCAGTACGTGCTGCCGAGCTCTAGGTGGCAATGCAAGACCAGCAGAACTACTTTTACACTAAAGCTCCTCTTTAAGAAGCTCTAAGCAGCTGCATGTTTATCACAAACTCTTTCCTTTAACTCACACTGCTACAAGAACTTCAAAGTCTTTTTGAAATGTTTGTCAGTGTTCTGTATTTTCTATTTCCTTGTTTCTAATTCTGATTATACAGATAAATGTACCATCGCAAGAGCCCTTACAGTCAAATTTCATTTAACGCTTAGTACAGAAGTGGAATTTCATGCCAGATTTCAAATCTTCCATCTGTTCCTCTCCTTTTTAGGAGGAAACCATTCCACTGAGTGGTCCCTTTGGCTGACTGCCACTACAGTTGGGATCCTCTTCAGGGCAGGTGGTGCTTGAAACCCAACCATTGTTTTATGAGTTCAGCTGGTTCTCCTTGAAAAAAGTAGAGGAAAATGTTTCCTCTTTAAGAATTTTAGTCTCTAAAGGTTCAGGTTTATGAATGTTTGCCTGCACCTATAAATGCTCAGATATCACAAACCTGAAACATCAACTAAGAAAGAGATGAAAAGCAGCTTTAATGGGATTGTACTGTGCCTATATGGGACAAGCCTTCTTAATTTCCACTCCAGTGTGAGAGGGTACTCTAGTTTTCAAATCTGAAATGGCCCTGAAAAAGGTTATTTTTAAGGCAAATTTGTCCTTCAGTTATAATAATTACATCTGTGCATATATAAACACATATATGGAAACTACAATAGCATTTTCTACTTATGTAGCAACATAATAATTATTTTTATGATTTGTAAATTTAAAACAGAAAGTTCCACTTAATATGTTCTCATAATACTACTACAGAATAATATTTCATAGCCTAGAAAAGCATATTATAATGAAGATAATTTTAAATATTTATGGTTATACTCTCACCATATTTACACTATACATTTACAAAATTTTAAGAAGCAAACCTTATTCATGTTTTTCTTTATACTAGGAAATAAAATGGCTTCTTTTTACAATACATGAGAACAAAAGGTGCTCAGGCCAACAGTAAGGAATTAATAGATCTATTTCTTAGTACTATTTCATGAAAAAACAAAACAAAACAAGAAGTACAAGTATAATTTTTAAGTGCTCAATTGTTAGGTTACCAAGATACATGTATCTTGGCAGGTACTAAATGACAGCTGAAGATTTTTTCAGGCTTTAACTGCTTTCTCAAATAAGTTTGTGAAATATAATCTGCATATAATCTATATATATCTATAACCCTTTATCAAGAGGTCTGAATATTCTTTGCTTCAGAAATGATTAACAACATTAAATGGAAAAGTAGGCACAACTGAGTTATAGAAAAATGCATCTGTAAGCTATTATCAAGACATGCTGCCCAAAGTCGAAGGCACCTGAAAGACTTCACTGTAAACATCACTGAAGGACATGTTTGTAACAGAAAAAGACAGCACTACCATATGAAAGGAATAAATTTATCTCAATAACAGAGAAAATATGGACCCTAATGGAAATGTTTTAGGAAAAATGAGTGCATTGCATGCTTCTGACCAAAATTAATTACAGTTTTAATGTTTTACATTTCCACCATAATTCTTTAAATGGTGCATTTATTTCATAGTAATAAACATTCGGTTCATTAAGTAAAGTTCAAAATCTGTGTTACTCGCTACATTTAACAACCTTTGGCCCTCTTCTTCTGTATTTCTTGATTCAGGTTTCCAAAGCATTGAATAAGCAATTGAAGAACACAAATTTCATGACTCTGCATATTTAGGATTCTTATTTCATCAAAGACAAAGGGCAATTAATCTACCATTCTATACTGAATTTCAACTTTAGTGAGCCATGATAGATACTGAAATGAACTTACAGGAAATGCTTAATTAAATTACTCTAAAAACCATAAATAAAGTTTTCCCTTCCTTATGACAAAAGCAAATGCACATTTAATTGGAAAAAGCCTACTGTAGTATTATAAATTTAATAATTTTGGAATTCATGGAAATATTGCTATAATGTGAGAATTCAGAAAGCTTTTTTCTTCTTATTTCATCAGAACATTTCACCTGAGGACAGCCTTGAAATTCTGTTCAGGCTCAAGGCATAAAAGCTGGAACTTTCAATGGGGTTAATATGATGACGTAGGAGTCTGAACAACAGCAAAGGCCTTTATTTTGTCACTTATTTTCCAAAATGTGATATAAGAAAATGTTGTAGAAATGGCTTTATATTTGCTGTAATACTGAACTCCTATATTTAGTCACAATCCATGAAGTTGCCAACAAAACAGATAGAAATGAATGAAGCTGTAGAAGTAGATGAAGGATAGACTGTGAGAGCAAATAGAATCTGTGCTACTGCTGAAGAAATTAGAGAATAAAAAGACTTTTGCTTTAAAAAAACACCAAAACCCCCCAAAATTCCTTTCAGCAGGCCCCCCAAAACACATGATGATATTTAAATTCAGAATCCGACAACTATAACTAAGCAAACATTTCAATTAATTCAACAACATCAAATAAAATCCCCAAAAGAGCATTTTAGGCTAGGACCAGATCCATAGTGTCATATTAGCAGTCCCTCCCATCTCTCATGGAAGATCTACTCTTTTTCTACTGTTATCATTAATTTAATCTGAATTAACACAAGCATTGCAGACCTTCACAGAAGTCAAAATCATTGCTTTCCAAGCTGTATAAACATACTTTTAATTTGACTATATAGAATCAGAATGATTCCCTTCATCCATTTGGCTAAGGACTTGAAACCTAACAAGACAAGAAATCCATGGCTTTAAAGGTTGGACTTCAGTTGGTTTGATGGCAAAGGAAGTGTTGTAGATTTGTTTTTGTATTTTGACTTTATTGCTCTTTTGAAGGATCGTGTTCTGACCCTATAATGATGCCTGAACAATCCTGTTTCATACAATATATTAAATCAGTTGCCTTTGAAGCACCAAGGGTGTATTGGTAATAAACATGTAGTCAATTTGGAATCAAAATTGTAACATTTAGTATACCAAGGTTTTTAATAGTTTCAGGCTGATCAGCTTCTAAATTAAAAAAAAAAAGAAAAAAACCAACATATCAGATTTAACAGTAGATCTCTTCGAACTCCATTCCTCTTTGCATTTCCAAGCAAGGATCTAAAACCAAATGTCATTTAATTCAGTGGGTATACTGAGGATTTTTTGGTAACTTGTCATGATAGGAATGTTGCTTCCCTGTAGTTTTCTGAAGTCAGAATCAGATTAAATTCTTTCAACTGCAAATAATGTGATGTCCAACCATTTAGTGTTTCAAATATCATCAAAAAGAACTTTCCAAAAAGCATACCCTGTATAATCAGCATCTGCCCTCAAACATACTCTGAAATCCTTCCAAAACCTTGTATCTAACAATATTTATACACTTTGTGGGGGGGAAAAAAAAATTAGTTGCCTTTTGGAAAATTAGAATCAAATTAATTGACAGACCTCATCTCGATAATGGCAGTCACTGCAAACAGGGCTTCTTAAATGTTTATTGTGCATTTCTTTCTGATAAATTTGTAAGTCACTGTTTCACTAAACCTCATCAAAGTCATCTTTTGGTTTGTCAACAGCTTGCTTCCTGTCTCTGCCTACTCTCCAACAAATCACACATAGCTTTCTTAGAAGAGTGGGAGAAAAATACTTTGATGTGATTGAATTACTGAAAAGCTATATTCTAAAAGATTCCCAAAGCTAGGGAAATTTGGCTATAACTAATTAGTGTTTTGCATATTTATGCTAGAAGAGCTCATTACAGAGCTTACATTATAAATTGTTGTTTATGTACTTTTTCCTTAACACTCTGAAGTCACTCAATATCATTCATTGAAACTCCTTTTGAAGCACACTAAACTCTATGCCTCAGAAGGCTTTTTGTCTCCCATTACATTATACCACAGTGCTTCCAAGACATAATACTCTTCACCATAATATTCTGTACCATTAAGGAGCCACAACGTGCAAACATGTATACATGCATCGTTACATTCAGCTCATCTGATTACTGAACTGAGCAGTACCATTGACTGGGGCTACATATGAGCTACACTGTAGAACAACACTTCTCTGGAATGACACCAAGTTTAAAAAGCCCCTGAATCAAGCAGGGCATTTTAATTATGGGTATTTAAGAGGAAGCTGAGGCTATTTTCAGAGGGCTATGTTCTCCCGAAATCCTAGTGCTGCCACTCAACTGCCTCTACAGAGTTTCTGTCCGTCACCTTACGATGGGTCAGCTAAGGCCCCACCATGATGTTTGGTACTTGCTGCTCTCTGCTCTTGCTCAACAGCTGCTTTTGTATCTGTCAGTGTTACCTAATAACATCAAGCAAAACTTTCTATCTTCATTCATTTTACTTAGTTGCAATCTATTTGGTTTTATTCATTGGCTTTTCTTTTTCTGCATATACAGGAGCTCCAGGAATTGGATATCATGATTCTAAGAACTAACAGACAGTAGTTCTTTCATTATCTTCTGTTTACTGATGATTTAAGATAACTGACCATGTTTCCTTCACTCACAAAACTGAACAGGTAGTATATAAAAAAAGGTTATGTAGAAAAAACAGGCTCATGTTCTCCCTTGGCAAATACCACTTAGTATTTGAGACAACTCATTTTGCTGCTTCCTCTCCTCTACACATAACTTAGACAACCAACACATCCAGAACCACAGAAGCTTGTAGCACTCCCATTTAAATCAGCACTTAAATTTAGAAAAAGAGATAACTTTACTACTACTTCTGCCAATGTAATTTTAAAATACATTTATTAACAATATATAAGACTGTGAAGAAAATACAGCAAATGCCATCTACTTTGGCAGACAACAAATCAAGGATCTTACTTTTCCTGCATTAATTAATGTTTCTCTTTGTCTGTCAGTGCTCTCCTTAATGTCACTGAAAGTTATTAGCATTAGTTACTTGTTACTTGAATTGGACTTAGGTATTTTCAATTCATTTGCACTTAAGGAAACCTTTCAAGAGATAAGTTCTCAAAAGATCAAATAATGAAAAATTAGCTGTTGCTTCCCCTGTCCACTGAAAAGTCCATCAAATGATGCTTTTTAAGACCTAGATACAGAAAGGCCTCTAGGTCCTTCGAAGATTTGCTGTTCAAATTGATAAATGATAATACATAGATATAATATTTATTTCTCTATTATATTAATAAATAATCCAAATCTGGCCAAGTCATATCATGCCATGGGCTATATAAACACATCTGGGGAGTTTGATCATGTAGAGTCTAAAATCAGCTATGAAAAAAAATAAAAGAAGAGAAGAACAAGAAGTAAAACATCAGAGAAGCTAAGGGGGTGAGGAGAATGGCCATGTACATCAATCACATTTTGGTTACAAGTATGCCTAATAAATGAAGAATGATTAAAAAGTGGCTATAATCAAAATGTAGCCATTAAATGCAAAAATGTAGCCAATAAAACTGCCTCAAATAGATTTTTTTTGTTTAATAAAACAAATAAACTGATTGTACAGGACAGACAGAAAAACTCAAGACAGTTACTGCAGATATTTTATCAAAACAATACTAAGGCTTGAGTCAGTCTGTAGACGTGTCCTTCTGCAGGGGAAACTGAGTTGAGGTCAAGGGGACAACTCCCTGTGTAGGAAAAGCTGAGGAAACCTCTGGATTTCTGGAACATGTCATTGAAGAAGAGGAAGAGATGGAGAAGTGGTACTTAACAGGTTTTCTAATCTAAAGGAGGGTCACTAACAGAAACCAGCATAAAGCTAATGCATGTGTCAATAGTAAAGCAAGGTCTGAGACTCAGATGAGGAATTTTTCAGCTAAAATCTCTGACATTTGTACCCCTACTATAATGCTTATTTGGCCTGGAGGGTGTGGAGATTGAACTCACTGCTACATTAAAGAATGTATCCGTAAAATGTGAATAATAACACTTTCAATGTCAGGATGGAGTTCTGTGCATGAAAAGATTTATATAAGTGCTAAGTGCTATCATTGTTATTACATTCAGAAGGTACAGAAGACTTTAAAAGCATTAACTTTTCTAGCACAGAACATCACCCATTCTTTCTGAAGCCAGAAAAGAGGACATAAAATGAGTGTAGTTATTGCAAGAAATTGTCTGGTTTTAAGTTCTGATGCATCTTTTTTGTCTCTAGAAAAGGTAAACAACCATTAATAGCAGGAATTTTATGATACATGACATTGTATAATATGCAGCAACCTATAAAATATATGAAAAACAGTTTTACTTCATATAAACTTCCTTTTTGTCAGGAAATTATTTAATTGGAAAGATGCTTTGAGAGCAATCAGAAAGCAATGCATAAAAAAGGTGTCTGGTTTGGAATGATGAATAAAGAATGGAGTCAATTTTTAAAATATAATGTAATAAGGAAGTAACTACCAAGTCAGTGCTAGTACATCAGCCAGAGGGATCAAATGAAATTGATGTGTCTATTCCTTTTTCTCAGAAGGAGAAGCACCTGCTCTCCAAGGAAGACCACATCCTAATGGAATTTAAGTGGTGGTCCATCTTCTCTCTGTGAAAACTGCAGCAGTCATCTGGAGTTAGATCAGTTTTTTTATATGAATGTACTTTCACTTTTAGGCCATCTTGCATCATTTGAAGATAATTGTTAAGACTGTGATCAAGAATTACATCTTTGGGTATAGAAACTTTTGGATACTTATCTTCTGATTCTGGATTTTTAAAAAGTATCATTTACGTCCTGTCTTGTGCCTAGAATTCAAACTTTACTGTCCATTCAATGGACAGTGGAAGTGTCACATACAATATTCCTTTCATCCAAGAACAGCAATCATTCATTTGTCCTCGCAACATCACATTTTCAGATATGGTCAGCATTGTCTCTACATATAACCAATTTTTTCGCTTGAAAATCTTTATTTCATTGAGAAAAATAAAAGGCAGAAATTTTCTTTAATATATTTAAAACTTTAACTACAGGAAGATGGCTACTGATACTGCCCAACATGATAAAATACTTTCTCTGAACAGAACTGTCACTAATACAGTATTTAAATTTACAAAGTGATTTCCACATGAATGTGATTGTTCCAGGCTGAAAACAACATTTTAAATACCATAAACAAACAAGAGATGAATGCACAAAATGAACTGTTTAACAGAGGTTTATGTACCCCTTGCGCATTGTACTTGGAAATGAAGTCCTTAAACTCAGAGGCAGAGGATTCTCTTTGGATTAGAAGAGACACATGTGGTCCTTTCAGCAGCATCCTTTTATACAAAATTTGGCACTAACACCCTGTTTGCTTCAGCAAATGACTTCACGCTTTGTCCTTTTAATCCAATTTCCACCATAATGTAGACTGAAGTGTTGTGAAAATACTGAAAGAGGATGCCTGGAAATTTATTGCATTAGAAATCTAATCCAGGTGGTAATCCAATCCCACACAGCAGATTTCTCATTAACTGAGATGTTCAGCCCACAGATGGCTTTATACAAACCAGCATTCTGCTCTAGCTATGACTGGAAATAATTCTCACACATTGAGACATGACTCAACAAGGCAGGTAAGAGGCTAAGTCTGACAAGAAGAGGAACAGTCGCTCTACTGAAAGCTACAATAATTGATTTAACACTCATCCCAAGTTGAATAGCTCCGATTTGTAGGTTATTACAGCATTAGGTACTTGGCTGATGCAGCCCATGAGAATATAAGCCCACCTATTCAGCAAGAGCTTCATCATTAGGTACTGTCTCCTCTCAGGTGAAAGCACCACGAGTACCTTAAACAGCCACTCCACAGCAGACAGAAGCCCATTCAGAAAAACCTTATTCATATTTTACCATCACAGAAAACAACAATGTCCTAGCCAATGAACATTGCTACTTTTGTCTTTTATTTCTTGAACTGATTCTTTCCTGGAAAGGACAGGCACTTGCAGATGCCAGCAGCTTGTCATGTATGTGTCCTGGCCAGAAAAGCAGCATCCCCATGTTCTCCTTGTAAAAACCATGGGTCCATTTGTGTCCCAAAGGCAACACAAGGCTGCTGCTCATTGCTTGTGAATATGAGGTCAGACTTTCTGTCAGCACAATGAGATCCACCAGGGATTTAAATAAAAAAATACAAACCAAACAGTCTTTAAGAAACTTAAACATGATGAAAGCATACCACTAAGATATTCCCATCACAACATGCAGTGCCACACACCTTTTTATCCTAGCCAAACAACTATCTATTCACAGAGGTGTTTGTCTTTAACCTGTCTTGAGCAGAAGAAGGAGAAAGAAAATGGTGTATACCCATATTAAAAATTTCTATCTAATGCTTGCTTCACAAAAATTTGTGAAGCTAACATTTTTGTAATGGAGTTTCTTTCAAATTTGTCAGTTTTATACTCTTCTTCACAGAAAGGTAAATTTGTTCCTTAATAATTTCTGTAATTCTTCACAAAATATAAGGTTTTGTTTATATAGGGTATTTCAAAGTTAGGGCTGGTAGAAGCAAAAAAATGTGCAGGAAGGAGAAAGAATACCCAAACCCCAAGAAAATACATTCCCTGGCAATGTTCTTTTCAACGTGATTTGAACTGCAGTTTTCCTGCACTGGGTCAATAAACCAGCCTTCTTGCTTAATGAAAAGGATTTGCATTCCTGGCCTATGTAAAAATACAGGCTGTATCTGTGATTTTCTTTTTCCTGTTTCTCTGAGTGACTGAGGTGACAGCTAAGATTTTTATTTTGTCTGAATAGTTCAATAAATGCAACACAGTCCTCCCCTACTCCTTGGGTAAACTCCCCAACATTTTTTTTTTTTCATTTTCAAGGTCTTATCCACTGATACAGAGAATAAAAGGGAATTTTCTCTGTGCCCAATTGGTTGTTTTATTTTGACCTGATAACTAGACAAAAGCTGATGAAAACAACACGTCTCAAAGTTGCTCCGCTTCCCTCCCACCAACTGCTTTCTTAACGTGTGCAGAACTTCATACTTAGGTGCATGTTTTACCACCTTCAGGCTTGTTTCCTTCTAGCTTTCACAGCCTACTTCACAGAATTCTCATATTTTATCCAGGAAAGTTCCTGGAGATCCTTAGGATGATGCTTATAACCTTCTTAGTATAATTTCCTTTGGATAAAAGCTCTTCTTTCTTTCTTTGTTGCTGTTCTTCATCTACTTCCTTAAAAGAACATCTATTGGAAGAAGGATAAGGCAGACATAACTGCTTACCACTTACAGATATGTTCAAGGTGGGGAAACTGAGTAGATTTCCCTAGAAAGGAAATTTCTGGAAGTTGTTTCGCTTTTTTAAAATTTGGAGTCGTAATTTTTCCTCTAATCTTACATTAAGAGAATTAAAGTGAAGAAACTGAAACAGGCACCAGTCTCTCCCTCTCTCTAAAGAACTAAACCATATTCTGGGACTATGTTCCAACCAGACAACCACACCTATGTGGACAAAGTGACATATATTTTTGTTATCACTTTCATAAGCCAAATTTTAAAATATTTTAGAACTCCCATCACATTAATGTTTCACCACTCGGAAGAATATTCAGATTCCATAGGAATGAGGCCTATAGCCATGAGATATGCCATGAGATATGTAGTGAAGGGATTTCCATGAGATGTGTCACACCCAAACCCTCTGAGGACTAGCTGGAAAGCAAGGGTGTTTATTTTCTGCCAAATTTCTATACTCTTAATGCAACAGATTTTAACTGTGATAACAGCAGCTTCTGTCTCAAGTGTTAGAGATTTTCTGAGGAATCCAGCAGGTTGTGATCATATTCAAATTAACCAAGATAATTTTCCTAACTAACCCTCTATACGTAAAATCATCCTGCTTTCACCATGCCAGATGCATGTGCCCCACTAATCCAAAAATATTAAATGCATAATTGAATTTAATTTCCTTAGGGCATATGATTTCATAACCCATGGCAGGAAAGGATGAGAAGAGTCAATTAACAACAAAATGCCTGTCCAAACAAACAAAAGGCCAGACCTCCTCAAAAGCTTGCCTTGTGCTTTGCTTTCTACATTAATGTTCATGAATGAATGCTCTATCAAGCCCTTCAAAATCAAGCAGTAGATACTCTGCAGTTAAAAATTTTTTTCATACTCTGAGAGGCACTGTCAAGGATATGTTGCTTAAGAAACTTTCCCTTCAGAAAGCCCTAGGTGTAACTCTCCTGAATGTGTCACTGAAATACCATTTTCAAATGCAAGACTGGCTGACTTGCTGAAATTTCTAAGCCATGCAGCTAACTGGAATGCTATCATGAAAAGACCAATATGACCTCACTTCTGACAAGTGACAGCCTTCCTTAATGAAGTTATTTGGTGCTAGAAGATGTGAAATGATCTCCTCTGAAAACATTCTGAAGATATGAATTCTCATGCTGGAATTCAGAAGCTGCCATCAGTCAATCAAAGTCTAACATATTATATGATTCTGGAGTTTGCTTGCCTCAGAAGGATTGATGTATGTTAAGTATGAAGTATGAGGTACTAGCAGTCAGCGTGCCTGCTCCATCTGCCATGAAGACATCACAGTTGTTCTGCAAAGCAGACAGGCTCCTGTAGTTCTGGAAGGGATGAAGACAACCAAGGACTTCTCAGTACTTTCATTTCAAAGCACAAAAAGCTGACTTGTAATGAAATCAATTCATCTGACATCCGAAGATACTGAGTTTACCACAGTGAAAAAAGCCTCTGCTATGTGCAATTATACATATTGGTAGCCTAATGCAAGTTTTGTCTGATGAACTTGTCCCACACTATTTTGAACCAATATTTTGAAAAATGCACTGTGAATTAAAAATTTGCCAGCCTGCATCTTCATAGCCAACAGTCAAATGTGCTGGCTTAAGTAAGTGCCTGATTTCCAAGAGGTATGATCCCATATTTGATACAGACATATCCTCATACAGCAACTCCTTTATTCTGAACCACAAAGCAGTGGAACATACCAGTTAAAGCAGGTTCTTATCCTGTAGGTAGGCAGCTGTTCAGATTGAAGTACTGTGTTATTCTGAGCCCTCTGACATGGCTGACCACAGTTCAGTGTACATAAAAAGCATAATGTTACAAAAGCTTCCTAAGACCTGAACAGAGCATAACCAAAGGTAATCAATTCATTTCTCTGCAATTGGATATAGAACCACTATTAATTTCAATGATTGTGACTCAAATTATTCTTTCCTTTGTTGAGCTCTCTGAAAATTAGGAAATTTGCTTGCACAAGATGCATTTGATGGACAGTAGAAGGAATGCCTAGAACATAACTCATCATCCTTATGTTCCACATTGATTTTAGGATGCAACAATGCAAAAATTCCCTAATACATATGCTAAAAACATTCTGGCAAGAACAGTTGGCAAGCTGTTCTACAGAGTGCCCATCCAAGAGTAAATTCCACTCTGTCTGCAAATAATCACAAAAGGTAAAGATTCAGAGTCTGTAGGCACTGGAAATGTTTACAGAAAGAATTAAAATTGAAATTGCAAGTTTCTTTCAAGCCACTGATCATACGGTATTAAACAAGCTTTATTGCCTTATCATAGCAATTAATTTTTGTTTCACATTAATGACATTCTTATCATGCCTGAGATGCTAATGCAATTTGACAACAGCAAACACCATAACATCACTTAGCTTATCCATGTCACTTGTAGGGACAAATACACAGCTTTACATTAATGACCTCCCAAAATGGACTGCTTTTGTGATTTTGTCATAGAAAGATTCATTCTCACATTGTCCTTTAATATCTGATTTTTAAAGAAAACAATTATCACATTTCTAGGCAGCACTTCTAAACCAAAACACTGGGTATACCCCACAAAATTGTATTTTGATGTTTCTTATTAAATACATGACCTTACTAAATCTCCCAGTTTATTTCCCAGTTTATCATCAATGTGATGTGATACTAATGAGTGATTAAAGTTAAATTTATTGCTGGAAGAAAACACTTGGAATTCAAAGTAAAATTCTCACATACATCAGAAACAATAAGACTTCATTTCAGCTTTCTGCTTGTTTGCAAAAAGCTGTGATGGATGCCTTGGGTCTTTTGTGATGGGACTGGCTCCAAAAAATAGCAGTGTCTCTTCTGACCAGGTACCTCGGAGAGCACCTCTCTCAGAAGACTGCAAAGCTGCAGCTGGAATTAGGGAGCTAGTAGCCATAAATATGGGAGTTGCTGCTCCAGGGCTTGGGAAAGGAGCATTCACAAAGAAAACACAAAACTTAACCATTCATCCTTCAACAGATTAAAGAAGCATGGGATATGACACTTTAAAGCACTACAAATCAAACGGTTTTAAAACAGTAGTAAAGGGACAGCTGTGAATTCTGCAAAACAGATGTAGGGTTTCATCACCTACAACCTTCCTCTTCTGTTATTACTTCCTTACAAATGTACCAACACTTCCCTGCATTTTCTTGTTAGAGAAGCTGGAAGCAGAGCTGAAAATGTGTTGAGACACTATAGTATTTATATGAACTGTAGTATTTGTGTATAAAATGCTTCATTACAGTGTATTTTGGATTATAATTACATTCTTATTAACCCAGTTACTTTGCTATGTATATATTAAAACATAATTATATACTGTGATATGTACCTCTCCACTATTACATTTACTGCTAAGACTGATTTTAACTAAATTAAGAGTTCATTCAGATACACTCAGTATACATGTATATTGTATTTTTTTTCCCAGACTACATTACAATTGTACAAAAGAGTAAAGTGCTAGATATATCTTAAGTTTTCTGTAAGAATAAAATGGGTACCTTTAAATTGACACTAAACATGTGCCATAGTTTTCTAATGTCTTCTAAACAAAATATTTGCAGGATTAGTAGGAAGTTTACTGCAAGCTTGTTTTAACTTTGACTTGACCTTCACATTTTTTTTTAAAAAAACAAGGTTTTTGTATTCATACATACAATACCTTTGAAGATGGGGTTAAACTTGTCTGAAGCATTTTAATAAAATACTGAAAACCTCCTTTAATTTATGGCATATATATTTTCAAGAAGGAAAATGCTGATATTATCTTGGTTATAAGCTTGCTGCTGAAATGATTTAGATATTCTTTTCCTTTCACACAGTATCTGTATAAAGCTTTTCTTTGCATGCAATGAATTATAGTTGACACTTCAAACCTATTCTATCAGTATCTTCTAGTTCAGAAAAATGAGAAAACATAAATATTTATTCTATGTATACAGAAAAGACACAGGACTCTGATAAAAATGATCCATTATGGAGTGATGAATAATTGTTACATGTGTCACACTTAGAACAGTAAAGGGCAAAAAAATTTGCCACTTTTTAATATGAGGATTTGAGGTTATTGTGCAAATAAAAATGCAGTCATTTTATCATAGTGAGCTGATAAGTGTTCGGCCCAGTGATTTTTGATGACATTCACTTCATGACTCTATGGATGATGAAGCTGCTTGATACAGATCCTTGGTCTGATTTGAAATAGCCTATTAATGACGTGCTTTAACAGTGGAAAAGTATTTATGCAAACAACCTTCCATTTTCCTGGTTGATATGCGCAATACCTCTCTTGCTTAAGTTTACCAATTAATAAAACTCGTTCCATAAAACTTGTTCCATTCTGTGATCTGTTCATTGTCTTTAATCTTGTTTCTACTACTAACTTAAGTTTCTACATTATGTAGAGAAGTAGAGGCTATTATAACCTGCTTAATAATAAACACTGTAGGACAAGAATGTGAAATTTCCAAATATTTAGAACAATATTATCAGCCTTCTCATCAGTCTTTCCTTTAAAAAAAAAAAGATTTCTCTTATTAAGTGCAAACGCTAGCCAAAATGCAGTAAAAAGTACTAATACAATGTCATCTATTCTTTTTTTTTAATCCACAATGTCTGGTTTTATACTAGAAATGAAAGCTCTTTGAGGTAATCATCTTCCTTTTTTTTTTTTTTTTTGATTCAGTGATTTTAACCATATAGCCCTGACTGCAACACTGAAATGCATTCATGATACAAATTATGGAGCTAAAAACAAATACCCAAAATTCCAAGTTCTTGGGGTAAGATTGCCACAAGAAATGCATACTATTGAATTGCACAGAATTATTTGCTAATTTGTGTTATGGGAGCTTCACAGACTGTAACGTAGAGACCCTGTACTTATTAAATTCAGTACATATTGATTTAAATGAAAATAAAGTAGTATTAATTCAGTAAATAAAAAATAAGAAAGTTCTAAAGTTATAGTACTCTGGAAAATTGGCTAAGACATTTTCTTAAAGGGCTATGTTTGTATTAAACAGTGAACTAGAAATCACAATTCATAGATGCTAACTTAGCTGAAAAAAAATCCAACCTGGAACCACAGCATATCCGCAATACTGCATCTGAGAAGTTTTAATTTTTGGCACAATTTCTTGGCTTCATCACTACACATGGGCATTGGCAGCTTGTGACATAAAGAAATAAGAAGCTATAATGGACAGGAGCAAATATTTCTCTAGTCCAGTTTCTTACCACGTAAAATGGCCACAGGCAGACACCCAGAGAAGACTGCAAGATGAAGGCAAGAACAAATCAAATTTACCCATATTAGTTTCCCAAATTAAATATTATTAAATACAATTACTTTAGAGATAAAGAAATTCCACCTGAAACACTTAGTATCATATGAAGAATTTAGAAAACACAGGCTTTAGAAATAGTATTTTCAAGAACACTCCAAGCTCTTCCACCTTTTGATCTTAGATGAAATAATTGAAATAAATGTTGATTTCAAATTTTCTTTGAGTTATCAGTGCCTCTGCATGAGATCTTGAGGCAGGGATGGAGATCAAATGTATTTCACTCCATGGCATAAGAAAGACCTTGCAGAATCATGCTTGTGGTGAAGAAGGAAGTTTCCTCTACTTCATCTTTCCTTACAGGAGCAGGGATTAGATTTATGTCTTTGGTAAGGTTTTAATGTGCTTCCCCTTTTTGAATAACTTGGTGCCTCTGCAGACACTAAAAGCTTTCTCAAGTAACACTATGACTTCGAAATTGGGTTATTTTTACTCTGCTGCTTATCAGGCTACAATATGAAAAATGGTGACTTTAGGATTATCTACACACTGAATAAAACCATCATTTTTGCCTCAATCCCCATTTCAGATATCACCCTTGAAACTACAAAGAGACTGTTGAAACAAGCAACATTTTGCAGAAACAAACATCTAAAATTTTGCACAGCATGCACACATGCACACAAATTATATTCTGTGGGTGAATCCATTTTTAAATGCTGACTTACTGAGATTTTTTTCCCAGAGCTAAATATATAAATAAAGACTCTCAGAAAATGAGAATAAAAATAAGTATCTAAAATGCCTTAAAAACCTCTGCTCCTTTCCTCATGTTCTCTTCATGCACTTAGTAACTTGTCTTCCATTTTGAGTATTATATATCCCAGATTCAGAGATTTTTTAGAACAAATATGCCTTAATTTGACTAATTTTTTACACTTCTGTAATGGGTATTTTCTAAAGGGCTGTCTTTATCCTCCTAAACTCTGGACATTTATTTTTGTAATACCCATGTGACCCTATGTAACCAATATTGGATTAACTGAGTTTACCTATAGCAAGTGCCTATAAGTAGTAGACAAAAAGTCTACTGAAAATTTGGGGGAAGCAGTAGTCAAGTACAATCAAAGGATTGGAAAACATACAGGGAATGATTCTATTGTCAGTCGTACAGATTTAAGGCAAGTTTCTCCACTGGCAGCTCATTTTAGAATTTAGATTGTAAGTCTCCTCAAGATTAGAAGCTACTACTTGAATTTTTTCTGCTTTCAGATAGAATTCTGAGGATAGAATCCTAGATTTGAACTCAGAATCATGGAATTATGGAATCCTTTAAGTGGAAATAATCTCTAAGATCCCCAAGCCCAACCATTACCCTACCAATGCCAAATTCACCAGTAAACCATGTCCCCAAGTGCAAGACCTTCAAGTCTTCTAAATATCTCCAGAGATGGTGACTCGATTGTTTCCCTGAGGAGCCTGTTGCAATGCTGGACAACCCTTTCCTTCAATATTTTTTCCTAATATCCTATCTAAACTTCCCCTGGCACAACTTGAGGCCACTTCTGGTCCTGTCACTTGTTACCTCAGCGAAGAGACCGACCCCCACCTCTGTGCAGCCTCCTTTCAGGCAGTTGTAGAGAGTGTTAAAGTCCCCCCGAGCTTCCTTTTCTCCAGGCTAAAGACCCCCAACTCTTTCAGCTGCTCCTGACAAGACTTGTGCTCCAGACCCTTGCAATGCCATTGCCTTCTCTGGACTCACTCCAGCACCTCAGTGTATTTCTTGTAATAAAAAGCCCAAAACTGGACACATGATTCAAGGTGTGGCCTCACCAGTGTCAAATACATGGGGACGGTCACTGCCCTGGTCCTGCTGGCCACAGTAACCCAGCTACAATCCAGGATGTCACTGGCCTTCTTGGCCACCTGGGCACTCTGTTGGCTCATGTTCAGCTGCTGTCACCAGTACCCTGAGTCCAGCTGGGCAGCTTTCCAGCCTCTCTGCACCCAGCCTGTACCATTGCATTGTATTGTTGTGACCAAGAGCAGGACACACATGGTTCCCTGCACTTTGATGAATCCAAATGAACACTGGTAGTTTTCCAACAAGCCAAGTGTGGATATGCCTCTGTCCACTAATAGTCTGAAAAGATTTCTCCTGATAAAGATCACAAAAAAACTTCACAAGGATGAAAGCAGACGCATACCACTATGTGTGAATTCCAATGCTTGTGGCTCTTGATACCAAATAGGAGTCTAAATTTTGTGTCACTAATCACCTTAAAAGCAAAAATTCATCCTAATTTGCAGAACGAAGCAGGTTTTTCAGTAATTACAACATTAGCTCTTAATTCTAGTCAATCTCCTGAACAACCCAAATATGACAAGCTTACTTTTGTGGGGTAAACTGAGAATATGGCTGTAAAATAGGAAAAAAGTGCTCCTTTCGAATGGACAAACATGGAAGAACTGGCTAATACATTAAATCCAGAAACACTAGTGAGTATTTTGAAGATTGTTTTCATTTATTTTTTCTAGAGCACCCAAATGACAATGCAATCACAGTGTCAGCCCTGGATCATTTAACTGCATGCTGACACTGAAAAGGGAGGTCATGGTCCACAGCTATGCATGTCCTTCACCCCCATGGATCTCACTCCATGGTCTGCCAGAGTAGCCCACTGACCCAGCTCACTTATCTGCTGGTCCAACACAGACTGCCCTTTCAGAAGCAGTGTGGGCTTGGTCTGGCAGCCACTGAATTGCAGAGCATCTCCAGAGCCCATCTCAGCCATCCTCCTAGGTTAAAGCCTCCTCCAGGTGCCCTGGGAAGTCCTCTGCAAGTATCTTCCTTGGTAAACACTGGCAGAATCTGTGGAGTTTTAGGCCAATAGTTTTAGCCAGCTAAATCATGCAGTAGGCATATCTCCACCTCTATTGTGCATATGCAGAACTACAGAATAATACAAAGCAGTCATTATGAGAGGACACAGAAGTATCTTAATTGATAGGAAGTGCATGCTAATTCCCTGTGATGATTCCAACCAATTTAAACAAGAATCTTACCAGAGTAGATTCACCTACACCCTAGGACTGGATAATGGAATACCAGCTTTCCACAGACACCGCTCCTCATCACAGTCTAAGTCTCTCTGAATTTAACTATATTTTCAGGAACACTTCCTGTTTCTAAATGAAACAAAGACCATAGCTACTGCACAGAATATGTCATTCTGGGTATTCCAGGTCATCTTGAGATTTTGAGAGACTAGGATAGCTACATAGCCACACTTAAAAATTAAAAATTAATTATAGGAAAACTGTTCACTTAAGAAGGATTTAGCAGGTCAATGAGGGCTATTAAAGATAATAGTGTGTGTTAACCTACTTGATAGTCTTTAGAAAATACATGCTTGAAGTTAATATAAATTTAGTTTTAAAATACTGTTAATTCAGGTAGATTAATGTGCATATGACTATCATAAAAATACACACTAATAGCAAAAAGAGCTATGCCAACAAATAACAAATCACTTATCCTACTGCACTGAAATATTTAGGCAATATGAACTCTTCAGTGTCTAAATATTCTGTTTAACAGTGAGAGAAATGTAAAGTAACAATGCTTTGGCGAAGCAGCATTGGGACACTATTGGGATTGCACTGCAGTTTAGAGATAACCGGGAAGCAACTGGGTAGGGGAAATCTATATAACCTATGTTACTAATGACTACTGACTGACCTCTGCTTATCTTCACTACCTTAAGGATGACATTGGAATCTTTAACTCTGTTCAAGCCTCATTACCTCAAATCTAGCCTGTAATAACTTAAAAGGGTTCTGACAATATTTTCAACCTGTCATATTAAAATAGGAAATTTCTGATATTATGTATCATCTACAAAAAGGATCATTGCTTTGTTCATGTAGTGCAGTGTGAGCCCTAATATTTACACTGCATGCAATGACCAGAGAATGCATTAGCTTAATTTTTCACTTAAATATTACAGGTAAGAGAGAAGACAACAAATCCCTCAGGAAAGAAACAAAAAATAGAACATTAAGAGTGTGCACATAATATATTGAAGAAAGAAGCTCCATTTACTTTCCTCCAGGAAAGAACTTCCATTGTGTACCACACATGCCACACAGGAAATGACAATAGCAGCTGATATGGCATTGCACCACGCCACATCATGGATATCTCCAAGGAGCACAGTCAAAGCTGACCACGTAGTGCACTGAAGTGTACTTCAGGTACACTGAAGCTTACTGACACCAGTACAACCATCAAAATCCTCAGCAGGTGGAAACATCTCTAAACTTGAGCTTCTTGCTATTTTCCCGCCTAAAGCTTGCTTAATTCTAATTTTCTGATCAAATTTCCACTCTCTTCCTCTATCAAAAAAAAAAAAAAAAAATTAAAGCACGTCATTGAAGCTGAAAACAAAGCTGTTCCTTCCTCAGAATATAACAAGCTGTTTAATGCTCCATAACATTTTAAAAAGGGACAAATATAACAACATGCTCTTTTCAAATTGAATTTACAAAAATTTATTTTTTTTGTAGGCAAGGTGTTAAAGAAAAACAACATGTCTTATAAAATATACAGTAGCTGTAATTTAACTGCTTCTTCCTATCCTATCCATTTTAAAAATTGTTTCAGTTTTTTTTTCTAAATAAAAAAGAATCAAGTATAATTTAAGGAAATACTTTTTTCTCTTTGGAAAAGAGAAAGACTCTTTTCTCTCTTTCTCTTTGGAACACAATTCCAACTTATCTGTCTTCAGAATATGAATACCAATTTGTACACAAGTCATCCTAAATGCCACTGCCTTCCTGCTTTCAATGCTGCTATTTTTCCAGAGAATATATCCACAGATCAATGACCCTTTCATGTGATCTGGAAATGCCAAAGAATAATACCTCAGGGAAAATACTGTTTTCACTTGAGTTAAAATATTAATTTTTACAACAGAAAGAAAGCAGAAATCCTAAAATATTTGAGAATGCCATCCGGAAAATGTATAGACCTGGCAAATAAAAAAAAAAAAGAAGTAATAGAGAACTAATAATTGTTCACAGGAAATAATTCCAAACTAAAGCCATAGTAATATTAATGAATCTCACAGATTAATAAACTGCTCATTTGGCAGCATTCACTGTAGCACATTTTTGCATGTTTGGCCATTTTTTTCTTACTGTTTATTAATTGCAGCTATTTGGAATTGATGATCTCCAGGGTACTTATCATTGCTTATCAAGACTGATGAATGCATCCCAGATGCTGGAGTCATGTGGAGGGTCTGTCCATGCACAGGATCTGTGCTGAAATCCTCAATGTTTTCCTGCAGTGAACTTTCAGGCTCTCCTGACAACGGAAATGCAGCTGACAGAGTAAATTCCAGGAGTGTCTCTCCTTTCCCCTCTATCACTGCATGAGAAAGATTCTTATGCTGATGTGTGAGTATGCACACATGATGGGATATTGCTTGCTGCCCTGTGGGGTCTTCCAATCTTTTCCTCTACCCAAAAGGAGAGTGTGATAACAGATTATAACAGGTAATGAACTTTGATGGTGCACTTTTCTCTGTAGTCCATGTGTAGACAGGATTTCTGAATTCAGTCATTTGGGTACTGGGGGAAAAAACTTCACAACAGTTATTTTCTCAATTTTTAGCATGCTTTTAAAATTTCTTTTAGAAATATGGGTGAATGTCAGGCAATAAAGGAGAAAACTGTAGAGATTTTAATTGTCTCTGCTTTGGCTATTACACAATAGATATTTTCGTCATCTATATATAAAGTATCTTTGTGAAATCCTTTAAAATATGATTTCAAACCAATGAATGCCACTTTCTATTTGCCTTTAATTTCCTCTCAATAGTAAGTTCATCAGAGTGTAACAATTAACTAACTTAATTAAGCTAACTTAATTATGTTCTTTCATAGGTCAATATGTAGAGCTACTCAGATTAATAGCAGAGCTTGTAAAGTTAATCTTCTTGTATAATGCAAATGATGCCCAGTCATGTATTAAATACCTTCCTGAATAACAGATGATATAGGACTAAATGTACTTTAAAGAAGGGCAGAGACTGTGAAAAGGTTAAATAAAGAAAAATGTCTTGGATTTGTGGAAATTTTGAACAGATCTAATTCATTTTTTAAATTAATAATGTTCTTCTAAGAGGGACCCTCATTTCATAAGGCCATTTACAGCTTAAATATACATAAATAAATTTTGACTTCAAAAGCAGAACTGCATGACAGCATTTTCCAGCCATCTTGCAACCTTTATATTTAGTTATTAAGAAGATTACATAAAACAGTCATGTGAAGAGATTAGAGGGAAAATATGAATTTCTAACTCCAGACCATTTACATACTTAACTGTATTTCCCAGTTTATTTTACAGAGGAACCACTTCAATAGTCAAAGGTATTATGTTCCTTTTCTCAGTTCATTATAAATTCACTTTTAACACAGTTAGAGGCTAAGGCTCTTTAGGCATGTGGCTTACCACTTTTGTTCTGGAATATTAATGGAAACTGAAGTAATAATAATAAGAATTACTTGTAGGAGCATGAAAAGTAAAATCAGACAAATCTCTTGTGTGCCAAATAATCTGAATAGGTGATCCAATTCCCTTGTTTAGATAAATGAGTCTGATGGCTGGAAGACACACTCTGACAAGATGAGTTGGATTATGGGCCAAATCACCCTTAAGTAATTCCAAAAGGAACCAAATATCAGTCTTTTCTACAATGAATCTGACTTAGGTCCAGAAAATACTCGAAATGCATTCCAATTCCAGATCTGTAATCTGCTGCAACTCTTCCACTGTCACTGAGAGAAAACAAAGTGGAGGAGTGCAACAAACACTATGCAATAAACACCTTAGAGAATTTTTATTGTAAAGGAGTGTAAAGGAAAAGACCCCAGAAGTATGAAAACCACCACTGCTCAGAAGTTTTAAAATCAGAAAAAAAGTACTAACAAATGCACTAGGGAGATCCATCCTATGTCTACCAGGATATGGATGACACAGATGATTCTAATGTTTTCTTCTCTTTGTTAAAGTATGTAATTTGGTGTTTGTGGTGGTTTTTTGTGGTGTTTTGTCTGTTTGCAGATCTCAGTATAGCAGCACATTCAAAGTACAAATCAACCTGTGTTCCAAAATCACAATCCAGTATCACTATTGGAAATATTACTGGAAATAAAGGGAAATTATTTACCTACGATAAAAAAATAACTAGTAAGTTATCACTTATGATTTTTCATCAGAAAACAGACTTCTAGGTCCATATAGCATGAACATTTACAGTTACTTTTCTGAGTTGCAAAGTTCCCCAGAAATTAAACAAAAAAAATTCGTGTTCAAGACTAAATAGGAGTCCAACTCACCCTATGTCAGTAACTGTATTTTTTTTTAACTAGCAATGGGTCAGAAAGAATGCATTTATAGCAACAACTGTCTGACACAAATATTCTACTAAATGCATTCAAGCCAGCAGCTACACAGAATAGAAGGAATATATTGTTATGCCTATGAAGTTTAGAAAAGAATGCACAGGCTTTTCACAAGTGCAAGCATAAAAGCTGTGCATTTATACATACAGATAGATACACAAATATATATTTTATCTAATATATTCTTGTGTTCTCTAAGAGTGAAAATCATCTGTCAACTTCTTGATGGTGTTTATTCTTCACGATGATTATTCTCTGAAATGAATTATGTCAGTGATGGAAATTCACTTATTTCATAGTCTAATAATAGCAGATGGAAAAAATATCACATGAACATTATTACAAACTTTCCTATAAAATTACTTCCAATTCAATCATTTCAGAACATGCTACATCATACCTTGTTTAAAAAGCAAAAACCTCAGTGTAATAAAATAGCATAAGAATGGATTGGATTCACTGCTGATGAAGTTTATAGCTTTGGGTTTTAAAAAAAAGAACTCCTTTTGTACTAACTTGGAATGCTAAAGGGACTTGTTGGGAGATCAAGGAAGGAGGATAAATCAAGAAACAAAAGACAATATAAGCTGCCAATCGTATTAATAGAAATTAAGCAACATTTCCTTCACTTGTATAGGAAATAATGCAGTTAAAACTGAATTCTATAACCCTTTTACGATGCTTGTACCATACTTACAACTAATGGCAGATGACTTAAGTGTGGGACACATCTTTTTCTATCAAACAAATCACTATCCCTTAGCTGCACGTTACTTATGGAAAAACGTCTGTGCTCTATTCAGATAAACTGCAAGCTGCAACTGGATGTCTTATAGTTCAGAAACAGGTTAGGGGGTATCTATCCTAATCCTTCTTTAGCTGAGAAACACAACGCTTTGCACAGCTTTTATAGTTTGAATACAGCACCCAAAAAGCACCACAGATACATGCTATTCAGGTTCATATGCTACCAACACATCACTCATATTTTACCCTGAAGTACTTTCTTTTGTAGGGAAAAGTAGGGGTTTGTTGGTTGTTGAATTCATTTTTCTATCCAAGAGAAAGGATAGCACAGCTTTTCCTCTGTATCTGTACTGTTCTGGCAATGCAGACACTAAGAAAGAACAGCTCTGTTAGCCTCTAGGCTTACACTATTAAAACATGATTAATTAATATGCCACAGGATTGGCAAAGGAAATTAATACACATAACTCATGTACTTCTATTTCACTTCTAATTAAGCAAGAGAATATGCCTCTTAGGAGACTCCCATTTAAGGGAACTGTCAGAATCAGTATTTTCTCACTTAGACAACAAACCACTGACATCATCCTTCCCCATGGATTAAAGTGCTGCATATGAGAAATGGTATCAAGATAAAGCCCACCCATGTTGCTCTTTAGAAACACGAAAAAGGGAAAGTAAAACTACTTTAACAACAAATCTTCACTTTCTTCAGCGTCTCTGTATATCCCTCAAAAACCTACTTAAACATATGTACCAAATAGGCTGCAACTGTCAGATGCACAGTGAAGCTGACCAGAGAAAACAGAAGTAAGGGCCATAAAAGCAGATTCACCTGCCTTTCAACTTTATTGAACAATTGCAGTGTTATTCAAGCAAGTGTATTTGTACATTTAAAACATTTTGGAAGCTCTGCATCTTAAATAATCATGGCATCCAGAGAATTTCCTTTCATCCATTCATGGTAAAGAATGTGTAGTATCAGAGAAAAAAGGGCATACTAATAGTGATGTAGTTCTGAATTTTGAAAGGCTTGTGGGAACAAAAATCCTATCTTAAGCATTATCATGGGAGAAAAACTGCCAAAACGATATAAACTGCTTGGAAGGTCTAATGAAATTACACTGAATTTAGGATGACACACATCTATCCCCTTCAAATGCATGAATTCGTCTCTCAAGGCCACTTTTCAATTCCAATTCTTAAAAAACCCCATGAAATAGATACAACATTAACTTATCAATCGCAGAGAAAACATCCTTATTTTAAGATGGACACAAATTAGAATTATTCAAGCATTCAAATCTATACAACTTAAATTTTATGAAGGCTTGCACAGCTTTTGGAAACTGACAGTAAAGTATCTTTCTAACTCTAAAGTTAGTTCAGTTACTTTATAACCCAAAATGTTTCTGCATCTGAAATACACCGATGAATACACACACTTTCCTGAACCACTAACAGGTGATTCAGGACACCAGTTCACAAAAAGTTCACAGTTGTGATCTAAACAATCAATATGCTAATTATTTCTGCAGTGGCTTTTGTCCTATGCCCCATAGCTGGACGCTGTCCTGATGCTACACAGAGTTAAATCTAATTTTAGAGCATCAAAAGAGACTGGGAAGAAGGGCAGCAGTAAGAGGAGTGGATACCATCCTGCCCTCCTGTTGAGTATCACTCAACATTCGACCATCGTTTCTATTAGGAGGAATGACTAGACAAGCAAAACAAAGCCTCATTTGGGTGATCAAATTACATCCCACAAATATCATCCTGCTGATGACATGAGTAACGGAATGTTAGATTCAGACTGTCCTACCTAAGAGGAAGACAAATTGTAAGCAGGAAAACATGTGCTTTATTCAAATTAATGTGGCAGCTTGTGGGATTTTCCACACTTTCTCCTACTAGAAGTTGTGTGTCCTCACATTTGCAAGCCCAAGACTCTTTTTGAGCACCACTTTCCACAACCTTCTCAATTTTTCTCCACCTTCCTGAATCCCTTTGCTGTTAGCCACCTCGCCTTCTTTAATCTTTCCTCATATTTCTCTTTTCCATGGCTGCATTTGAGCTTTTCTTTAACAACTCTCACCAATACTGATGGTTTGAATTCAGATGAGACATAAATTACACAAATAATGCACCAGTCAGTAGTCAATTCCAAATATTAACTCATTAAGCAGATACTGAAAGATATACCAGAAGACTTCAAACAAAATTAAAAAAAAAAAAGGCATTAGTTGAAGTCAAGCTCTGCAAACACTTTTTGGACCTGTTTTTTAGGGTGTTATTCACAAATGTTTATCATGCTGACTTACCCATGAGTAACTTAGATGGGTTGTTTCGTAGTGGGTTCTGAATTTGGAAATTCAGCATACTGGTGCTCTCCTCTCAAGGTTCCCTGCAAATCCAACCACAAAACTCTTTCTGACTCACCTCTCTCTCTTGTACAAACTGCAGTAAATATGATTGAAGAAAGTCTCATTCCCTTATATAACACATGATCCCACATTCAGTATAACAGCCTCAACATAAACTACTACTGAACTATTTAACAAAATTTGAAAGGTGCACTTCCATCTTTTGATTCTCTGCAGTTTCCTCTCCCCCACAGCTGAGCAGCTTTTAAAAAGCAAAAACTGTATACCCATCCTCCTCTTAGTCACCTTTTATTAACTAACCATGTTTCATTCCTCTTTCTGCAGCACTTTTCTTCTCTTTTTATTTTTAAACATTATCTGTGCTTTCATTTCTCCAGTTGAGTGAGGTAAATTGACAAAGCTGAGAATTAAGAGGCAGATCCTATGTCTCTCCACAGACTAGAGGTCCCTTTGCTACTCAAGAATACATAAAAAAGCATTACTAAAAGCTTGTATTACTCCATTCTCAAGACTGCTTAGATGTGATAACCTGACTTTCCATCTTGGAGTATGTAGTTGATAGCCCAAAATAAGTCAATTTACTTGGTCTTAATCCAGGAGACAATCTTCAGAATTCTCCTGGCCTTGTACTCTGGACCTTCCCTCTTCAGACAAAGTGACAAGACTATCAGAGAAATGAAGACGTTTATCTAAAGGCTGCACCAAACTAATAAATGACATTATATCTCCTATGACTAGCATTTCATGCTGTCCTTTAGTGTGAAGATTACAGTCAAAAGAAATCTCAGGAAAAAAGCAGGAAAGACTAGTCTTTATATTACCTGGTACTTGACATATTTTTAATAGTAATAATATCAACTAAACTGTTTGAATAGGCCGAGATTAAGTGTTAAGGCTACTATAAAGGAAAGACTTACTTCTCACAGGAAGGGTTAATTTAAGGATAATAATGGTTCTGTGGGAAGACAATTGCTACCATGAAATGAATTTATGATCCTGAATTCTACAACCTCTCCTCCAGCTATAGTGTACTGTGACAAGGATGCATAGCAGGGACAGAAAACACCTTAATTCATTGGCTATCCTATGGAACTACCTTACAAGCACCTTTGATTAACACAACAGGAAGTATGAACTTATGATCATACTACATCACTTTTTCGAAACCAAGAGAACAAAGAAAGGCCCAGTATCAGGAAGAGTCTTTCCCTTGCACAAGCCAGAAGTTAGACATATTTAAATTTTGTGAAGGATGATAAAAGGTTTATATCTACCTATATACCTATGTACAGATTCTATTTCTGACTCTTCAGTGTAATAACGTTTATTTAGCCAGAATCTAACAGGGCTCCTGTTACTGTCACGGTGTAAAAGACAGGAACAAGAAAAAAAAAATCCTAATTACTCACAGTAAGAAACAGCATTTAAAAAGTAGTATATGTTATGGAATGTACTTGTAGGTACCATTAATAATAGTCCCGAGTTTTACCTTGGTCTTGTGTGCTGTTTATATGGGAGGATAAGATTGAGCTCGAGCTTTAAAAAGTCTGTTACTAGTAGTACAACACTAGGCATGAAAAACAGAGTCAAATGTGTATTCCCCAACAGTTAATCTTGGAAAAGAATAGACACAGAATGTCCTACCTCTTCTGGACGTTTCTGTGCCACCGATATCAGCTCTTCAGAGCTACTTCTTGAGGTAGAGGGTACCACGTTACCCGGGGCCTCTGAGACCACCTCATTTGACGGCTCGGAGTCCTGAGGGCAAGACACAAACAGACCCCTCAGCAGCATGTTGATGTGGCACGCCAAGAAAATGAGACTTTTCAGAGGTACTGTGCTTTAAGCACAGAGAGAGAAATAAAAAATACTCGAGGTCTGACACTCTACTCTTTTTACCCTGGGCAACTTCTTCTGCTCGAGTCAAAAACATCTGTCACATATTTTCTTAGAATAATATTTTCTTCAAGAGAGCATTTTAAGACTTTTAAAATAGTTATGGCATTTCAGAATTGCGAAGTTCTGAATAAGCATGGGTTTTTGCCCATACCTACCCCTGCCACTAAAGGAAGGGAATATTACATTTCATCCACTTATGGCAGATGGATGTTTCTGCAAAACAGCTGGAGCCATGCTAGAACAATCCCCAACAACTATATTTTACCAATCACTGCAAACCAATATAGCACACAACCTGGTAAAGTTAAAGAAGTTAGCAGAGTTTGCTACCTTTTAGTAAATTTAACATTACAGTAAAATATATAAAAATTCTTAAGTAATTTACATTCTATTTTCCAGATTGCCTTGATTTTGCCATGCAGCATGACTACATCATTCAGAATAAAACCCACTTTAATACCTTCACTGCTTCACATGGGGGTTTTGATAACTGCATAGATTGAGACATTTTAATGCAGAGAAAAAAATCCATTAGTTGGTACAATCTCTACTGTGCTTGTCATAATGCTCATTACAGAAGATATTTTAGATGTCATTGCTTAGCAAGCAGAAGATGTGCTTTTGATATATCACTTTCTTTCTACATTCATTAATTGCAAGGAAATCAAGATTATACTCTCCGAAACTGCAAGCTGCAAAGCTCATTATTAAGTTTTCAAACATAACAACCTCTAAAAAGTAAATTAAAATTTCGTAAGGATAATATTCAGCAATTGCAGTTTAGCCCAATGTATGGGAAGGGAAAGTGATCCCTGGTCCAACAACCATTACTGAATCACACAGAGAATCACAGGTAAGACCAGATACTGTAAAAGAATTAACACATGGAGGCAGTTCCCAGAGACTGCAAAGGGGAAAAAATACCTTCTGAGCTTAAATATGTCCAATAAAGCTTTTTTACACCTTTCTTGTTGCATCACCTCTCTGTGACTTAGAAAAAGGATATTCTGGCCCATTCTGTGGCTTGCCACCTTAATTTTAAGGTTTGGTATGAGGAAGATATTTTAGGAAAAAAAACAGATTTCAGAAAAAAAAATAGCTTTTATTGAAAACTAAAGAATACCATCAATTAAAATGTTAACAGTGAAGTCCAACTGCCATTGCACTGAACTGTTTTATGGGCATATGCCCATGCTGGATCTATGGAACAAAAGGAAAAATGAGATATTCTTGGAAGAATGCCAGCCAAACACAGTGAGCTGCAAGGAGAAACATCTCTAGCATTCTGATAATAAAAGTCTGATTTTCCCCATGCTGTATATGCCATCAAAAGGAACTTTGCACCATGTTCGTCCTGACAGCTCACTAGTTTCCATGGACTTGTACAAGCAAACATGTTCTCTCTCAAAGGCCACTTTTGTTTGGTCCTAGTGAACTGTGATGATAAGAATCTTTCTTCTTGTTGAGCCAATTAGCCATGAGCTAACTCTGAGTATAGAACAGTACTGTTTTCTCCTTGAGAAAGTTAAATCAATGCCATGCAATTTATCAGCTCAGTATGTTTCCAGAAGCTCTTCTGTGCTACTTACAAAAACAAAAGTAACAAACACATCTGCTGGAAGAAAATTATATACTTGTCTGAATCCATTGGTTCAGTGATTTCTCTCTTTGAATTCTGCTTGTATTTTGTGCCTCAACAAGCTTTTGTTATGCTGTTATTACCTGTGGCCAGATAATGGTGGCAACCCTTTTCTGTTACTTGCTTTTTTAAAGTAATAGAAAGTGTTTTCCAAAAATTATCTGAGCAACTACAATCTAGTAAGTTTACATTCCTGGTACATTCCTTTGTGTCAACAGGTCCATGGATTCTTTTTCACATCAAATCTTAAACATCATCTTTGCCAGCAGCTTGGCCGTGCTTCTCAATAGCTCTCTTAAGAACCAGCTGGCTAATTTAACACTTCCATTTTTAGGGAGATGGATAGAAACCAAATTTACTTTATTATTCAGAAACCAATCCAAGAAAATATGCTTCCCTTTCCAATTGCACTGGTTTTATTATCTCTTTTCACATTGTTCAGTTGGTCAAAGCATGGAGCTAATGACACCAAGGTCATGGGTTCGATCCCAGTATGGGACATTCACTTAAAGAGTAGGACTTGATGATCCTTGTGGGTCCCTTCCAATCCAGACTGTTCTCTGATCTAAATAAGTAACACAGGCAATCTTTGTTGTTCTGAACTAGTTTGGCAACATGTGAAATACCGCTTTCATGAACAGACAGATTCAGTAAGTGGAATGAGATCCTTTCATGGAAGGTACCACAATGAAAATGCTGCAAGGTGCAAATGAGAACTTTTACAAAGCTGCTTCTAGGTGTGTTATGAGTATGTGGCCAAGTCAGCAACAGTTCTGGTTAGAAATCCTGGTAGTTTTAGTTGTAGTCTGGCAAGTAAAACAACCTGAAAAAGTATGAGAATAATTTACACTTGTAAAGGAAAGGCAAAAAATCGGTACCACTGACCTGAATCAGTATTTTTACCAAAGAGGTGTTAAAAGGAAAAATGTACTTTAAAAAAATTAAAATTTATTGTCCTAAAGTCACTTTATTATTTTTTCAAGGTCCTGCATGATGAAAACAATGACAATGGCATCATCATGGATCTGTAAGCCTCAGCTGTAGAAGTGATGGAAGTGGTGGTTTACGGACATATAATTTACAAAGTAAGTGTTTTGGTACATGTCTTTTCTGGTGCTTAAGCCCTTCCCATTTCATTAAATTATTATTAAATTTTCTAAAATACACAGCAAAAATCACAAATCTGCATTTTCAAGTCAGACAAATCAACACATTGCTTTATAATGGATTACTGTATTTAGTTATATTAATTATTAAATTATGGGGGAAGGTCACTAAATGGTACTTCCAGCTTCCTTAAATTGTAGAAATACGTTGTGAAAACATAAGTGCCCTTTAAACAAATAAATTCCAAATGCTCAGTAATATATTTTTGCCTGAAAAATGCAGATTTTGATCAAAGCTCCTCAGAACATGGTCCTTCCTGGACTTACAAAACCTTGAAGAGGAAACATGAAAGGTGTAGACATTCTGCTATGTTTATGCAAGAAAGACAGCCCTGCTTTTAACTATGGCTCTTTTCCTGTAACCTAAATGTTCATGCAGTTTAAGATAACAAAACTGCATAGGCTTGATCATTTTCTTTTCTGCAAAAAATAATATTTTAATTATATGTTGACACAAATACATAACAAATCAGATACTATAGTCCTGGGATGGAATCTTCTTACTAGATTTGTCAATATTCAGTTCTCTCCCTCCCATCATTCCAGTTGGTATATTTGCTCTTTGCATCTACCGTACAGGAGCACACATTGTGCTTTTAGTTTTGTCCTTTTCTGTGAAGAAGTAGCACTGACACACTATGCTGAAAAATCAACAGTGCATACAGAACAGATGTGGATTTCATTTGCAAGCCACATGAAAGTGATAGATTTCAAAGGGAGATGTTTGTGTTTTATGCTATGCTGATGTTGTGGCTTAATTTAAGAATTTCACTATTCTCACATTACGCTTTTCAAAAACCAGACCTTTAATCCAAGACTGAGAGACATATACAGATATGCATAGTATATATAAATAGGATACAGATATGTATATAGAGATGTGTAGTCACAGGCAAGGCACACCGTGAACATCACAGTAGCAAAATGCTGTATTTACCAGGCCATGTTACTGTCAGCACAGATTCTGACTCAACAAAATAGAAACCCGACATTGCTTCTTCTTTTGAAGAAAATGGAGAACTGACGCATATTTTTATATTTTTAAAATATGCATAAAATATTTTCCTCGAAAGCACAAGAATTTCCATTTGAAACACAATGATGGAAAAACAGTGTCTTACAATGGTGTTCATATCAGCAGCCTAACAGCCACTACTTCTTCTATTGCTTCTTTAAAACAAAACTAAAAAAGGATTTAAACAAATCCTTTATAGATAATTTCAAGCTGGCAGGTTTGAAAATATTATGTTAACTCTGCATCATTTTTCACATATCATCCTTTACCTTGGTCCAGTTGAAAATTACACAAGTCATAAATTAGCTTTAAACAAGTTTTGAATCAGCCTGGAACTAGTTTTCAAATTAAAGAGCCGTCAGTATATTACATCGTACTGTCATTTTATTACCCCAATCAATTCTGTGTGGCCTGAGGTAGAAAGAAAATGGATGCTGTCTTCATTTGCAAAGGGTTTATCTCTCACACCAGGCTGCAAAAACATGACTGCAGTAATGAATTGGAAGCCAAAGTTACTAACAAAGACTTCTAACAGTAACAAAGTAGAAATATTTGTCCCCCTTTAGACTCACAAAAGTGAGGGTGGGGGAAAAGGCCTTTCTGAAACATGAAAACAGCTTCTTACAGCTGAAGCACTATGGGATGAAATTAGCCCATTTTTATTGAAATGCTAAAAGTGCTTGTAGCCTCACAGAGTGTCATTTCCAGTGCTGCACAGAACAAGCCTTCCTGGGTCAGACACACAGTGCCTCTCCAGCCCAGACCACAGAACACCTCTCCAGCAGCTGAGCAACCACTCCTACTGTTTTTGCTCTCTCTTACACCCCAGGGGCATACTTTGAAAGTATTCGAAACATCTTAGTCAGAATTTCAGAAAATCTGCTGCAGACAAGATATCTGCAGCTCTCCACAGTTCACAGGTGGCCAAAGTAAATCCCCAGGGAGAAATGTAGAGTTTATCTCAATCTACTCACAAGTGAGATCAATCACTTTGCCATTCCTCAGATTTTACCCTGTGCTAGTTAATGAAGCAAGAATATGGGCTTTAGACTTTTAAGTCATGCTCCACAGTTGTAAAATTTCCCTCCCTCTTTTATTATGCCTTTGTCATTCTCTTCATGGTGATTTTATTCAACATCTGACAATCTCCTCTCTTCATCTGCCCTCTCCAAAGATAGGAAATTACAAATGCAACCTCTAACATCCATGTGCTAACCTCCTACGCTGCCAGTCACAGAGGCAACACTGTTGTTATGTCCTTGCCTATTTTTTCTCTCTCTGGAGAAGGCGACGATGACTTCTATGTTTATGCATTGTTAACACAAAAAGGTCTCTTTCTCAGCTCACTCTGAAACCACTTCAGTTCAAGCAATAAACCTTAAGCTATCTCTAAAACCTCTGCGTCTTTTAGAAACAGAAACAAAACTAAAACCTTTTATAATTCTCTGTTTTCCAAATATAGAAACTAAATTACATTTTTAGCCTCACACTAGTTTTGCTCTTTTCTTTCAAATACCTTGTGCAATATGAAGGAACTAATAAAGGTACAAGTTTCCAATAAATACCCACTTGTTCCAATTTATTATCCCCTTATCTTCCAATAAACTACAGCACTGATGAAGTATGCTTGCATCTTTGAAATATAGCCAGATTTCCACATGCAAAGGGGGACTTCCCACCTTTACTGTTGTTTTAGAATAAACACACTACTATTGTTAGTATTTTATTAGAAGTGTTTGATTAAAGTACAAAAGGAAATAGGGTCATCTATTTTCTCTGGGTGCCTTCTTCAATGGAAAAAAAAATCATTTACATATATTTAAAACTGGAAAGAGCACTTTCAAAACTTTTCATATCTATTCTTCTAACTTTATCACATGCAAATAGAAACAGCAAACAGAAGAACATTTTACTTCTTGAAGGTATTATCATTCACTGACCTCTGGAACCTGAATTAGTTTCCCCTTTCTAACTCACATATTTTCTACATTTCCATTACTCAGTGTACTAATCCTACCTCTCTTGGGACTCAATTCTCCACCTTCTCAATTAAAGTCTCCTGGATTATTGTATTTCCCTTTTACTTTCTCACCATTCACTATTTCCCAACATTCAATAGCTATTCTTTTAGCTACCCTTTCAATAGCTGCCTTTTCAGACCCCAGAATTCTTTGAACTGTACTAAAAATCATCTCTTAAAATGTTGTAATTAATAAAACTACATTAGAATACAAAAAAGGGAATTGAACTTCAAGTTATAGCCACTCAACACACTAAACTGATCCTGTATGCATAAAATAAGGAATATAACTTTTCTGTTACTGTCATGGATTAAAACTACTGATCACAGATACGGTACGGCTTAAACTATTGGCAAAAATTTCTGTATGAACATGTATATCATCACCAGGAATTTTCAGAATTTCTTCACTAAAGGGCAAAACCCAATATCCATCTTTTTTGCTTTGTGTGTGTTAAATGTCCTATGTCTTGCATAATTTGGTAATTATCTGGTGCACCAGAGCAACAGATTTTATATGAATATCTTTTTGCAGGATATTAATATACTGGCAAGACTGCTGTACTATGCCATTATCAGTGCATGTAAGGGTAATTCAATATTTTCTCCCTTTTTTTGTCCACACTGCTTCCTTCCTATATATTTTTCTGTTCTTTTTTTTTTTTTTTTTGTATTATGAATTAGGGCTCAGGCAGATACTATAGCCTAAAAAGTTATTTTTATCCTAATTTTATTCTTTACAGAATTTAGAGAAGTTACTTTATTTAGTTCAAAAAGCCTTTTATGACAGTGCACACATAATTTATTACAGCTGGATCAGGATATTTCATTTTCCCTGTGCCTGTTTGGTACAGCTCTGATCTCTTCAATCCTTTTTTCCACCACCCAAAAAAAAAAAAAAAACAAACCAAACCAAACCAAAAACCCAAACCCAAACCTCAGGAGCTGCAAAACAAATTCTCAAGCACAGCACAAGCATCTACAGCCACAGTAAGTGCGGACTCCGACATTGCCGCTGTTGTCTCTCACACAGGTGATGTGCAGTTCACAGACTATGGGTCTATGTAATATTAATCTGGTACTCTGGGTACATCTTTATTGTGTAGCTGTATGCATGTTGCATAGCAATTACTGACTTCAATATATTTACAAAATTACATGGGCACCTTACACCCAACATTTAAAACAAGATTTTCTAAACAACAGATGTACAAAGTCATCTGGTATCACTCCTGGAGGGCAGGGCTGCAGCTACAATAGCTCCATTAGTAAGGCTACATTTGCAGTTGCCTCCTTCCTTAAGCAATGTTTTATTCCTTCAGAAATTATCAGGGGCAGATCATAGCAGATCCATTCATATAGTCTCTCTAGAAGAAAGTTTTAACCAGCTATATTTCTTTTCAAGCCATATTTAAAATGCTCCAAACTTTCCATGCCTTTGGATTACTGAGGCAGTGACAACTTGGGAGTAAGGTACACCAGCAAACTTACTTTCATCTCTTAGGGTCAAGCTGCACATTTGCACTATTTATGGTCAAAACAGTTTGCTTTAGTCCACTTCAGCAGCGTGGGAGAACGCATACACAAAATTTGCTCACAATATTTAGTTAATTCTTAACTTGAATGAGAAGATTGAACACTTGAGAAGATCTCTGCTCCAAAAAGCAGCTGCTTTATTCTAACAAAAATAGAATGTAGCTCAGAAAAGACTTTCTTTCAACCACACAATCTTCAGATATTACGCATCAGCATGCAGAGTGTTGTCTGTCAGATGTTGGAACAAAGCTTTAAATTGTACCATCTAACTTAATTCTCAAGACAGGGTCAGCACATTCATAGGGTTGTGGGGTTCTTTTTCATCTTTGAGAAGTCCTTTAAGTAATATTTATTTAGCTCCTTCCATCTTCATCAGCACTGATTCTTGCTTTTCAACTCCTTGAAGTCCAGATTTTCCCAACATAATGCAAAACAGGGTTATATTAAAATGTGTGATCACCAAAAGCATCAAAAAATCGTCAAAGGCTACTTCTTAAATCACTACTTGTTTTCATCTCTCCCCACTTCCAGAATTTTCTTCCAATAACAAGATGAAAAAAAAAGGAAAGGGAATAGTATAGAAATTAATAGAAAAGAAATGGATTGTTCAGTACATCCTTTTTTTCAGTCTAAGTTTATTACACAAGTTTTATAGCTTTCTATAATATCCTTACATGGGACCCACCTGTTTTTCCAGACGTTTTCTGTAAGTGCTCTACCCTTCTCTGGGGAAAGGCTTTTAGTGTGTCCTTTAAATCCTCCTTTCCACTTTGCTGCAATCCTATTTCTTAATTCACCCCATTCTCCCAATAAGGGTTTCTGTGTATTCTCTGAGTGGAATTTTCTCATTCTTACGAATGTGTGTGTGCTTACAGCTCTCCTTTTACACCAAGGGTGCTTCTTGCAGTCCCATTGTTTTTGCCATCATGCTTTTCTCACTCCCATTCTTCCTGTCTCTCTCTCTTCTGAAAAACTACCATCATTTATTTTCAACTGCTAAAGCAGAAAAGCAAAACATTAATTCAAAGCTAGAAAAATATTTTTTAAAGAATGAATTATCTGTAGAAAAGCTTTCTATAAAAATGTTTCCTTCCTTCTAAGATCTCTGATATCTGAATGTGCCAAATTAAAAAAGTATCTTTTACATCCTTTGTAACCAACAAATGTCAGGAACACTATTTTGTGGCTGTCCTTGATTTATTCATTCACACTAGGCACTAGGATAACTTTTTTTTAAATTGCCATGTAACTTTATATTACTAAATAGAGATACATACTCTTATTAATTAAAGTAGCCAGCTTAAACACTAGGATATTTTATGCTGGCACACTGAGCTGCACTGACAATAGGATGTTTACTAAAAAGGGAATGAAGAGCCCGGTTGACACAGTTTAAGATGTGATATTAATCAGCCATCTTTTGCTGAGCTCATAGGAAATGAAAGGTTACAACTACTGCTGCAGCTTTAAAACATCCTCATAAAGGCCTGGAAATTCCTTTCTTCCCTAATTAAGAACACTGCAAATGACACATGGAATGGTGAGGCTAAATTCACACAAAATGTCAACTTTACTGCCTTGTTCCTAGAAGTGTATTTATATTTTGCCTGTGGTGGTTTTTTTTCTTAAGATTATTTCTACCAGATGAAAATTCCTTTTTATGTTTCTTATCTGTACTAGAAAACATACAGCAAGTCTCTTACTCTTAAATATGGTTGCTTAACACTGTAGATCAGACACTTTCAGTTAAAAGTATACAGTGCTTATACAAACAGACAAATGATAAAATTTAATACTCTAGCAATATAGATCTGTGTATTAATTCTTAGGCTTTTGATCTTGACACTACTAATACAATATTTCCACAAATTATCTTATCAAAATAGGAATGAAACAACTTTTTTAGTAGATGAAACTAAAACACAATATACCTTTGATACAGTAAAGGCAAGAGTCACTTCATACCAGGAAACTGAGGTGTGACAGGAACAGCTCTTTAGAGCAAAGCAGTTGGCGTTGAGGACCAGCCAGACGCAGAATACATATTTCAAAGATGCAGCTAGTTTGGTCATGAACACAGCATGTCCATTAGCAGTCAAGAATACATCCTAGGTTTTAGTGCCCCTTGACAGAAACTCACTTTGCACACTCCTAAAAACACTCCATAATGTGAACCAAAGCATAGCCACTGGTGGCAACTGGGTGATTCATTTCAAAAATGCATTTCCGACCTTAACCAAAATGTTAAGATAAATATACACGGAAACACCTCAGATTAAAATCCATTAAAATCAGCATACCAGAATGTAGAACCATTTAAGCTAGGAGTTTGCAAAATAACAGGGTATTTTAAATACCATCTTTATTCAGAGTTCAGCAGTGTTAGCCTGGACCACCTCCTCCTGAGATTCACTGGAAGCTCTCTGGGTTTTAACAGCTGTCCCTACCTTTTCCCTTTTTTTTCCCAAATTAAAAAAAAAAAAAAAAGAGAACATAAGAGAGACAGACATAATTTATGCTGTACTTTCAGACAATGGTTTGACTGCTTCCCTGAATTAACTGGTGAACACATTCCATATCATAATATCATAGGGAAGATCTCAGTTTGCTTCTCTCTTCCTCTTCTTAAGAGGGTTCAAAATAATCTTCCCAAGGGAGTGCTTAAACCATTTTACTATTATTTAGCTGAAGCAGGTTGTTTTGCATGGAGGGATGAGTCAGTGGGCAAAATGATTCATTCTGTATTAGCCAGGGTATCTATTGTCTTGTGACTGTTACTACTTTTATGTAAAGGAGCTTTTCAGTCTCTCTTTATGATATACCCAGAAATCACATGAACAACAACAATAGGTCAATAGCTCATTCAGTAAGAGAATAAATAACAGGTTAATAAATCACAGCTCCCGAATCTCAGTCTTTTTGTATTTTCTCGTAATTACCTTTAAATGTAAGATTTCATTACATGAAATCAGACATTTCAAGACCTTCAAGAAGTTCCTTACCACCAGCAAGTTACAAAACAAAGTATTTAGAACATAATTGTGTTTGGAAATTCCTCTGTCTTGTGCAATATATTTAGCCTAAACAAGCAGTGAAGATATTACACAGTAGGAGAAAATGGTAGGGCAAATGCATATCCATGTGATAGAAAATATGCTTGTAAATATTAGTATCTGATATGTATCCTTATTTATTGCATGAGACTGGTTACAGATTTAATATTCATTATGTCAATCACTGTATCAATCTGCTGACACTCTTCTACTTCCAAAAATAAATATGTGATGTGATTAACTGCCTTGAAGTACACTTGTGTGTACCTTCTGTAAATATTGAGTTATCTTGCTGTTTCCTTTTTGACACTTTTCTTTGGCTATTTATATCACATCTGAAAGGATACCATCTGCCCTTCAGTCTTCATGAGATTAGTAGCTAGAAAAAATCTTGGTATCTACAGATTCCAAGGTTTTCCACATATAAAATCTTTTGGTAATGTTTGTCACAGCTGAAATACATTTAAGACTTTTCAAACACACACAAAGATGTTTCAAACCACTGAACCAGATAATAATTTTCAACTGTTACCAAAGCCACATTTACTAAAAAATCTGCGATAAACTTAATTACTACCAGAATTTAACAATGCACCATACATTTTAAAGGTTTTGTGAAAATCTTTTCAAAAAGCCATCTTAAAATTCTATGTAATAGTTGTGCATTTTCTTGGTAGAACTGATTGTAATGCTCTTGCAGTTATATTCTCACACAAGCTGAGCCAATTTTAAGAGGATGAACTTTTCTGCTACAGAATGCTAAAATCCAAGCAATGAGACACTCCTTTGCAGAGAAAGTGGCTGACACAGCACAAACTGGCAATGCCCAGCTGTCTTCTGCGAAATGTGATTAAATGTGGCTGGCACTAAGAGCACTTCTATTCCAGAATGGCAACTGAACCTCACTTCCACTATCTAACATGACGATGAAAAGCAAATCTTGACTGTACTAAAATTCATTACTTGCCCAGCACTTCATAAAATGGCACTTTTTTTGGTTTCCTCCTTCCCCCACCCCTTTCTCTCTCCTCATTCAATATGATTAGATTTTGCCCAGGCAGCATTAGCAATTTATACTGATGAGTAACACATTACTTAAAGTGACATATATGGCTGCAGTTCTTTGAAAGACTTGAAAATAAAATCAACCTTGAGAGTAAACATGAGCACTTAATTGGGTAACTATGATAATGTGTTCAGATCTTATACAGAGACTAACAATTGAAGATCCAATTCTTCTTCTGTCATATAGAATATGCTTACAGGTGAAGTGCTAAAATAATTTGCAGGGTAATAAAGCTGGACGAATGAGGAATTAAAATATATAATTCTTCTTTAATTACATACCTTCTAGTTCTATGTAAAACATAAGACAAGAAATATATTTCTAGGTGAAGAAATTTATCTCAGAAATCTGGTAGCATCAGAACAGCACTTTGCAACATGAGGGTGGAACAGGATGTCACCAGTCTCCAGACACACCTTTGCACATCAGGAGTCCCTGTTTATGTCACTACAAAGCACACACCTTGCAATTTTCTGTTGATTGCTTAGTTCTCAATGAATATTCAAATCAAAAAAAAATTATGAAGAATGGAAAAGTGGGGTTTTTTTTAATACTGCCCTCCTGGAAGCCTGTATCACCTAACCCAAGAATTTAATCAAGACTCAAAAGGTTTAAAAATTCAAGTCAGTTACAAGCTTTTCATTCACACTTTTTTTTCAGGCATTTCCAAAATCAACACATTCTGCTACCTAAGTAAATAACAACCAAAATTTCCTAACGGATTCTTAACTGCAAGTAGTGATGGTCAATTATAATTTATTGCTAAATTTGTTTATGGCTCCACTGTCAGCATGAAGTCCCTAATTATCAATACTCAAAGAGCTCCTTATTTTAGGAATTCTAGAAGCAGGAAGATGGCCAAAGTAGATCTGAATGTACGTCAGTGCTGTAAGCTATGACTCTTTGGAAGCTACCATGTAGTAACTGTGACACGTGTGTATATTCCTTTTGTGGCTTCACTTGAAAAGGAATGTGAAATTGAGAAAATTTGCATTAAAACCAGTATTTCTGTGTCTTTTACATTTCAATATAGCATCTTCAATATGCAAAATTCACTGTCACGATGCTTCCCAATACTGTACATATCTAGGAATCAATTTTCAAAAGCACAGAAGAAAAAGTCTCCAGTTCTGTAAGGTGCAGTCAACCTTGTTTCCTCTGTCCTTCCTAGACACTATTCCTCTTTCGACCTTCTCAAATTCTTTGAGAATATGCATAGCTGCACACCAAAGAGGATGTATAAAATCTTCCTGTTGTGGTGTGCTGCTCAGAACTCAAAAACTGATTTTGTTTTTTTATTCTCTCATGCTGTGTTAGTGTAAAACCACATTCAGTGGCTTTATTTCAGTCATGACACCAGCTGATTTCTGGATTTTTTCCAATTGCAGCTAGCTCCCAGCAGAGATTTCTTGCCACTCAGTACTACAGCAGCAGGCAACATAGGCTGTAAATTCATTTTGTCATGGCTTAGGAAGAGTAAGTCACGATTCAGTAGCAGAGCTATTACCCAGATAAACCGTAATTGTAAGCAGATTTTGTTAGAATCATAACCTAAAGAAGGTACAGAGTAGCAGCAGCATTTTGAACAGCTGCCCATGAAGAGATTTTGCTTCCTTAGCCACTACCTTAGAGTAAGTAATATTTATTATACATTAACTAGAGGTTTAGTCATTTAAATATTAGATTGTGTATGTTTAGATTACATGCATTAAAAATGTACCACTACTATGCTGTGTATGATTTGTTCCCAGTATTATATTAATCAGGTACCTCTTAAATGTTCCACTGGCAATTGGACATGGCTATGTACTTTAACCAAAGTGATAGCTGTTGACCAAGCTTGTTTCTAATTTCAGCCATCCAGCTTTTTACGTCAGTGACATATTTTTCATCACAAAAAAGCAAAATGATCAAGAGAACTTATGAAAAGCAGGACTACCTCAGTAATAATTTGATTTGTGTGATACTCACAAAGCCTCGTAAAAATTGATTTGCTTCATTTTTGTACTGTGTTCGTGTGGCAAGGTTTTGGCAGCAGGGTGGGGGCCTGCAGGGGTGGCTTCTGTGAGAAGCAGCCAGAAGCTTCTCCTCCATCTGATGGAGCCAATGCCACGTGGCTCCAAGAGGGACCACTGCTGGTCAAGGCTGGGCCCATCAGCAACAGTGGTGGTGCCTCAAGGATAATGTACTAAGGAAGCAGGAAAAACCTGTGCAACAGCACCTGGAGAAAGGAGTGAGAGGAACAGCTCTGCAGACACCAAGGTCAGTGCAGAAGGAGGAGCTCCAGGTGCCAGAGCTGGGATTCCCCTGCAGCCTGCGGTGCAGCCCATGGTGAGGCAGCTGTGCCCCTGCAGCCCATGGAAGACCATAGGGATGCAGAGATCCACCCTCAGCCTGTGGAGAAGACCCACACTGGAGCAGGTGGATGCCCAAAGAAGGTTGTGATCCTGCAGGAAGCCCGTGCTGGAGCAGGCTCCTGTCCCCTGTGGAGAGAGGAGCCCGCTCTGGAGCAGGTCTGTAGGCAGGACTTACGACCCCGCTGGAGCAGTCTGATCCTGAAGGACTGCACTCTGTGGAAAGGGACACAAGTTGGATGGAGCAGCTCGTGAAGAACTACTGCTCTCACATGAAGAGAAAGAACAGGGTGCAAAGTTTCAGCTTTGGAAAAAACTCTATGTTGTTGGGTTGTTTATGAAAAAGAGCAAATAAAGGTAAGCAGCAAGGGATTTCTTCCTTCTGCACAAAAAATACGGGGAAGAAAATGAACTTGTAAACCAAAAAATTTTTGGACCAAGTGCCATTAATATGGCTCTTGTCTTTTTTTTTGGTTTTTTTTGACAAAAAAAAGCCTCATTTAAAACTGCAGTGCGTATTTAAATCTCAATTTTCTAAGAATATACCACTGGGAAAAGAGACTCTTAGCAGGTTTATTTTAACTGCTGGTTTTTGTCAAAGTTTAATGTAAAAAAAAAAATTATGTATTTCACTTTGCACTCCTAATCGGTAATTTATTTTTGTAATACTTTTTGAGCTATCTCACTGTTATCTTTTAGAATCAGAAATCTGGTTTTGCATTAGAAACAACAATAATACATTTGAAAAAAATAGCCCTATATTCCAATTTCTTTAATCTGGCTGGTATGAGCTGCACTATCATCTGTCAAAGACAGACTATCTCAGGCAATGATTTTTCATGTGAACAACAATGCTATATTGTATTGCTCATTTCCTGCTACTTTTTTTTAAATACAGTTAAGCTGCACCCAAAAAGTGCAAGAACTAGAAGCCCATGATGAGGGGATCAGGCAGTCAGCACAAGAGAATATTTGAACTGGTAAAATTGATTTTGATGTGAAGAAGAATCAAAATATTACAAGTAAGCATCTGTTCCACAAATACTTTCTAGTGCTTAACCTTTTTTTTTTTTTCATTAAAACCTAAGCCTCCCACCTAGACTATGAGAATCTTCTGCCAACTAAGTGTATCTGAATTTTTGGATTAATTTGGGGATTTACTACCAACTAACTTATCCACTATTCATAAATCAAGTCCCATCTTAAGTTAATTTCAAGGCTGATTATTTTTGGAACATACTATGGTATAAATTATTCATTACATAGATGTATTAAACCTGTTTGCCAGAAAATAACAGAGGCTGTGCCAACTCATTTTTTAAAAATATGATACCTGGGGAGCAAATATTAAAACACATTTGGCAATGCTTCAGCCAAGTGGTATTGCCATACACTACAATTTCACCCTTTTTTTTTACCATCTTGGTAGAGAAATCCATTTCTGTGCCAAGGTTTGGCATTACTGAAGTTCTTAAAACAGTGAATAAATGGTGTAAGGACTTTTGTTAGATTTTCACATGGCCTGCCTGACAAATTTGGTTTATTTTCTCTTGTTCAATTCTAAGGAAATTACTCCAGTACCAAAGTTCTACTGCTCTTCACAAACCTAGGAAGGCAACAGTGATTTCAAAACAGGCAAATATTTTCCAGTTGCTGTATTAAAAAACATCTTTCTTTCTATGTCACACAAGAAACCAAAGTGCTAGTTAAACTCTCCTCAAGAAACTTTAAAATACATAAATAAACACAAAAACGTTTAACTCTATCATTCTCTATGGCCATACAATAACACAGATCATAATATTCACACCTGTGGAAGACAAATGTAGTTAGTGAATTGCACTATGTAATTTGTTTTTCTTTACCTTAAAATACTCCTAAGTTCTGGCTGAAAAATGTTGCATAGAAACTGAACATTTTTTCCCATTATACTACGTTCTACTTGAACCAGCGAGCAGATTTATTAGCAGTGTTCTTCTATCATTTTTCAGCTGCAATGCTGGGTGCCATGATGGCTGTGCATTTGCTTCTATGTTCTGTCCTCAAAAGAAGGTGCAACAATCTCTGTGATTTAAGGTGACTAAGTAAGGGTCATCCTTTGTCAGAATATGTAAATGAAGCAAGTTTGAATTAATTCAAAATACCTGTAGGGATTTTTTTTTTTTTTTTTGCATACTGTTTTAAAAATGATTTTAGATATAACTATGTAAAATTGCATTGTATTGAATGATAAAATAAGCACATGTAAAACATATTTAAGGCAAGATTAAGTACTATATTACTACTGTGTGCCAACCTCGTATGTTACATTCAAATAGGGGTTTCTTGTATGTATACACATTATCTCCCTCTTCAGCTCAAAGAATTCAGCAATTTTACAGGTTGGGCCACGGGACCCAAGTTGGGCAAGACCAAACAAGGAGAAAAAAATTACTAAACATTTGAAAATGTTAATTTTGTCTAGTACTCACAGGAGCTCTATGGTGAGACAAAGATAAAATTCAATTTATTGCTATCAACTACTTCAAATATAAGGTCAAATTTCCTTTTTTCCCCATTTCTGAAATCATCAGTTCTCATGCCTTGCAAACCCTAAAAACAATACTTTTTCCTAATTCTCAACCCAAATTAATCCTTTTTAGTGACCACCGACAGCTAAATCAGAGAAAGCAGGGGGTCCTTAGAAAGAAAATTAAAAAATCATAGCATGAAGTGATTAAAGGCTGCAAAGTCACACATAGCCAAAAAAAGCACTTAAAGCACTGCATGTCACCGCAACTTTGGTGTTTCTTAAATTTTGGGACGTTAACATTAGGAATTTTGGGTTCATTGTTTAATTTTTAACACACTTGTGAAACTGTATGTGTGAGGAAATGCTTCCTGCGTTTGGAGAAAAGTCATAATGAAAAAGATGAAATTCCATAAACCATAATGAGATTGTCGCCTGCCCACCTCAGGAGAAGATCAGACACTTCTGTACCCCTCACAGACCTTTTTAATCACCAACTTTATTTCTGATTAGAATAAAATTCCATGGACTACAGGAATTGAATTGTGCACTTCTTTCTTTTCATCTGACCAAATCTAAAGGTTTGAAATACATTTTGCATATTAAAATTCTTTTAAACTTAAAATATTATTTCAAACATTATATTCAATAATGTAATATTACAGTGTCCAAATACATTTGCATTCACCATGTGAAAGCAAAACATACCCAAAGAAATGCTTCTACTTGGCTAATAAGCAAAATCCATGATTTCTTTCCAACACAAAATGTGTACAGAAATATATTACTTGCCAGGGTTGGTGTGTTGTGTATTTGTAGTTCCAGAAAATATTTCCTAGGTGGTTTAGATGAGATGCTGACATATATACTGACAATTTACTTCCACTGAAAAAATGCAGTACAGTAAAGAGATTAAATAAAAGGAAGCTAAACAGAAGTCTGGAGATGAGGCAGCTGATCTTGCAGCACTCAAATAATGACCTGACATGTACACTCAGCACTGTTTTTCAAAATAGATTACATGCAAAGATGAGCAGATAGAAACCTAACTAGCATGGTCAGTGTAACACCATGATAATGTTTCAACTCCTTACTGCCTTGGTCCTTGCAAAATTTTAAAATTGGAGGAGATATTTCAAACAGTACTTTTTCACTGGAAGGCAAGAGAAAGAAGCCTACATGTAATCATAAAGAGACCTCATAGTGAGATCTTACTGTACATAATGAAAAAATGGTCAGGCCACATTTATTACTACTAAATATTACCATGTCATGATATTGAATAATTTGGTTTACATTTTATTTATCTCTCTTAAATTCAGCTAGAACAAGTTGAATCAAGTATCTGCATTAAGCCTGAATACCACTAATAAGAACTATCAAGAAAGTCATGATTTATAGCGCTGTTTGGCAATCCTGAAAGTGCACTGCAATCCTTTTACAAGGTGGATGGACAGTGCTATAGAAATGGAGACCTTATAAGTTTATTTCAGCTTTCATGTGATATAACAAAATCTACAATGTTTTTGAGATGAAAGAGCTTGTCAGACCTTAGTGGTGAGCATCACCCATTCCAAAGAAGTGACAGCAAGTATTACCAGCAGAGAAGCTGTTGCCCTCATGCCCTACAGCAAAGTCACTGTCTGTCTATTATTTGACAGGCAGGGTAATAAGGGAATATGTCCCGCTGGTGGAAAAACTGACACAATTGCTGGAGTATCCTGTGACTAGGATGAGCAAAATGGAAGTAGCATGTCCAATGTTTGTGCTAGACAACAATTTAAATCATATGTTTATTACTGCTAGATTACATCCCTTGTACTGCTGACACCTGCAAGTGCTTGGCAAAATCTGAAAATAAAATAGCATTATTGCTGTCAGCAGTATGCAACTTTTCCTGAACATCTACAATTGAATTTCATAATTAGAAGTAAAAACTAACAGCCATTATATGCTCAGCACTATGATCTCTCTCGTCATTGAAATAGCGCCATTTACCTACCAATTACTTTCAAGGCCCTATAGTCCTAATGAAGATATATGGTTGGGAAATTTAAAAATGTGTATTATATTAGTGATTTAAACTGGACCGAAACAAATGAACTAAGTCAAAAGAATGAAAACGCAACAATAGTCTCCTCAGCCAAAGCAGGAAATCCAATCGCATTTTGCTGCTATAATCCATACTAGAAACTTCCCTGTGACACATCAAAAATTGGATGCAGTGAGTGACTGAGAGCCTGAAATCACTGATAGCTCAGGCTTGCAATTCATCCACAGGTCAGGCAGAGTGCAGCAAATGACCCAACGTTCTCTACACTTGTTCTCTTCTGAACTCCCAAGCACACATCTGAGAGACCGCCCCCTCTGAGGAGGGGTAGAAAAAGCCTTATCATGTCAGCTCCTTCAGGCTGGGAAAAATCAGATATATAATACAGAACCCTAAAGCCATGTAGAACAAAGAATTTGAAAATTATGAAGTACAAAACAAAGTCCTAATCCTTTAAAAAATAGGTTCACATTAAGGCTGAAAGGAGTTTAACTTGACACCATGTTTCTTGAATTTATTACACTGCATAATATAAAACAGAAAAAAGCTACCAAGAAAGGTTTTGAGGAACATACAGGGCAATTTAGTGTTATCAGAGAAATTTTTCTGCATAGCTGTCTGGAAAAGTTATGTGAAAGTGACTAAACAAAACCACAAGGAGTCCCCATAAGACAAGTTTTTCAGTATCTTTCATATTCATTACATACTCACTGAAATGCAATTCTAATTGCCTGTACTTGAAAGCACAAGAGACTTTAAATTTACTCACTAAAAATCTTTATGAATGAAAATCGGACAAAAGAACATTTTTAAAATTTCTAATAATCACTAAGATAACACAAAATATATAATCATTCTACTGATAAATTTTGTTATCTCTTGAAAACATTCAATTTTTCAACACACCTTAAAACTAATACACACCCTGCAAGAAGTCCATCATAATTAATTTACCTCATAAAGTAGCTAAAAAAATTGTACCTGATACACGGTGTACTAATCTTCAGGAAAACACAACTAGAAATTACAAACCTTTGAATCTTTTTGTTTACTTGGAAGTCAAGAATACAAGAGATACAAGATTTTAACTGGTGTTATCAGAACCCCATTTTAGTTTAAGCAGGTGGCAGAAATTCAATAACAATTTTAATTCACTCGTGGAATGTCTCTTGCATGTAAGTGGTATTCAAGAAAGATTGCTTGATGTCCAAACTGTAGTGGACAGGTAATTTCCGATGTCTGTCTCCGTGCCTCCTTACAAAAGAACAATTTGATTAATCCCCCAGGGGGTAACTGAGTAGTATATTTTTGCAACTGGAAAGGGACACTAGCAAGCCAAAAAATGATACCACTCCCTGAACGTTTTGTATCTGCCAATCTTAAAAATAAATGCATGAAAGAGTTTAAGTATCCAAGTATGCTAACAAGTAACATATGAGAACATCTCATCACAGCTGTGTCCCTGTTTATCCAAATACTGAGGCACTTACTAGGTAAAAGATTCTGTGAAATACAAAGAAAGTGGCAGTAGCCTGTAAAATCTTGAAGACTTGTAGAACACTCTTTTATTTTTACACTGAGGTATCAGATGCATTTATAAATCCAATTTTGAAAATCAATTGGAAAGTGTCTCTTCAGAGATTATGGTGATGATAGAAAAGAATGCCAGTGCTAAAGAAGCTTCTGTGCAGACAAACAAAGAATCAAAATCTTTATTTTTTGAAAAGTCGCTACTACAAAAGAATACTATTACTTTCAGTATTATTAAACAGCTAATCTATGTCAAAAATATAGTTCTAGTTTTACAATGTTATATTTGAACAAGACATGCCAATAAATATAAAGTAACCTTCATATGAATTTTCAGTGAAAGAAAAAGGTTTAGCAATTTAAATCACCTTATTTTGTTTGGAAAACACATGCATTTTCTATCTGTGTCCGTAGAGGTTTGTATTCTGTAGTACGCCTGAAATACTTTTTCTTGTCAATATTACCAATGCTGATACAGTATCTGTACTCACACCCTTCTCAGAGACCACAATGTCAAAACCAGGCATTTAGTAAATACAGGGGATAGTAAAATTCTCTTTATTAATTCCATTTTGCATACACTCTGTGTTTTTTTAATACCTATTTTAAGGAGAATCTGAAATCTTTATTTTATGACCTTCTGCTGTTTTCCAGAGCAAGCCTATGCATAGCATTTCATAAAAAAACTGCAGACACTAAGCAAAACTCCTAAAACCAGAATACTTCAACTATTTTTAGGGTGCATTAACTTACTTTGGAGGATGTAGAGTCACATTCCTGACAAATCCATCCATAGCCAGTCTGTTTAGGAGACTTTTTCAAGGGAGGGTCTAGACAGCCAAAATGGTAGCAAAGCCTGCATTCATCACACCTGCAAGAGAAAAACAAAATATATATTTATATTAAATGGCACTTCTGTACTATTTTAGATTGAGCTTCCCTGCAATTCTCAGCAGAAGATTTCCTGATTCATTATCATAATAAAGAAAATCAATTTTCTATAGGCGGTAATTTTAAACAGCCACTTCAAGTAGGTTCTGCTTAATCTGGAATATTCTGATGCAGACACTCATGTATCACCTTTGTCATCATCTTATGTAAATGACAACATTTCAAAGACTTGCAAATTAATGAAAAAAAAAGCTTAAATTTTTAGATACTTCAGTGTCATTCACTGCCCTTTTTTATCAGAAATTTTGACTTTTTTAGACAGTGACAATATTTTTCATAGTTTTAAGACACTATTTTGCACATGTAGCTTTGTGAAAAATTCACTCACATATTCAATAACTCAGGTATAATTTACAGCTATGAATTATATTTTTTACACCAGGACTATGTGGTTGATAAACAAATGCACAAAATATTTTCTCATTCACACTGAATTTTCTGGAAAGAGGCATTAATTTAAAAGGATTTCACTGTGATCTTTCACTTATAAAAGTGCTCCGTGTACACACAACAAATTTACATTCTTCTTTAATAAACCTTTCAGCAGTGTTTTATACTATTTATAGTCCACAGCAAAAGCTCAAAAAATACAGCATAGCTATTGTTAACCTACTTTTAATGTACCACCATAGAAAAAATGCTACAGTAGAACAAGTGTTTCATGAAGGGATTTTTAAATCAATACAATAATAGGCTCAAAATGAGAAAGAGATTTTTTCAAAGTAAATAACAGAGATTTTCATATACCCTACTGTATTTATCTTTATTTGCATATCCCCCTGTATTCCTTTGTATGAAAAGGAAAGCTTTTTTCAAATTTACTTTGCAACAGTCTCTTCATTAAACACTCTTAAACTCTGAATTAAAGCCAATATAAATGATTGAAAAATAAGAAAGAGTAAATGTTTAAAAATCAAATTTTTAAAGAAATCCACCACACTATCTTTCTCTGCTTTCCTGGCCACTCATTCTCTCCCTCTACATTATGTGCAAACACAAAAATGTCAAAAAAATTGCAGTAATAGCATGGCACAGGCATCATCAGGTCAAAGACAGAGGAATATAATTTACCAACAGAGCAGACAGTGCACTGCAGAAAGAGGATTCAACTACCAGAACATACTGCTGCGTTAATAGAACAAAATGTTCATGTGACTTCTCCAAGGATTAGTCTCCAAATAAAAAGAAGTAACTGTTTTGCAATTATGATTGTTTAACCTAAGTAAATACTTTTGTCCTCACTGCCAAGGCTGCGCTTGCTAGGAGTCACATGAGCACTGGTAAGGGTGTGGCATGTACTGTTTTCCACTAAATAGAACTTAAAAGCAATAATCCAACTATCCACAGGATGCAACACTGGACTGACATGGTTTTGATATATTTTTTTTTTTAATGAGATATACCATATTGCAATATATAGCCTTAGGACTGCTTAGCAGTGACTCTTAACTCCAGCACAAAGCAAACACTTGAAATAGAAAACCATTCTCAGTCTTTAAAGACAGAAGAGTTGCAATGTCGGAATATATTACTTAAAATTAGGAATACATGTGGTTTTATTTCCTGTGAAAGGTATATTAAAATAATAAAAAGGTTGAGAATGGGAGATGGGATAAGTCACACTCCGAAATCCCAACAGTGTATGTGACCTTCAGCAAAAGATTAAGCCTCCTTTGAGCCTCAATGTTCTCATCTGTAAAGGAGTATATTTTTACTAACCTATTAACCTAACTATCTGGAATCTTATGCATGTAAGGGCTTGCACTTGAGCAGTGCTTATCAGAACTCCCTTCATGTAAACTTAAGGATCCTCTTAAGTAACAGAAAATAAAGAAACATACTATTTCTGACTGATTTAGAGTATTTTCAGAGTTTAATCCTAAAATCTACATTTGATTTAAACAGTGTCAATTTAGATTTTTTTTTTATGAAGCAATTGCTTTATATGTTTCTATGTTCAAAAGAAAATGTTTTCCCTTTAAAATTACACTTTGGCATCTCTTCTTACATTTTTACCATTTTGTATCTAGAATGTGGTACTTCCTGACTGCACTTTCAGCCACGTTTCCTCAGAATACGCTGAGAGAGTTCGCAAAGCCAGGTTGAAATAACCGTGACATCGTGAAATTAAATATGGATCTCAAGGCACCATTCTAAAGCTCGATGTTTTTAATATTTATTGTCATTAGTTTTGACCACTTCAGAGTGCTTAGCTTCGTAGAAGAAAAACTGCATTTTGCTAGAATGAGTTAAGAATATCTGTATGAAAGTTTTCAGATACTAATAGCTTCTATCTTCATCTGCACAGCTGAGGAAATGCAAATGAGTATTTTCATATATCAAATCATAAAAAAGCTGCATGGTGATAAAATGTAACTATACCAAATATTTTTAAATGCTTGCTTCCTACTGCTTTTTATTGGAATATGAATTCTGTACCAGAAAACAGAAATTCCCCAATTCTGAAGCTCCCAGAGAATGATGCTGAGAAAATGGATGAATACACACTGTACCTTGGTTAAAGATGATGCTCTAGCTGTCTGGCAATCATTGTCTGCTGAGACTGACTGGGGACAAAATGTGAAGCTTACACACATAACAGTGCAGAAAAAAAAAAAAATTGGTATTCTTAATTCCAAAAGGAAACCTTACACCTAAGTTAAAATGGCACTAATAAAACAAGATTAATCCCTCAAGTGTATACTATTAGTTGTGTTCTTTTGTCTAGCAACATAAAAATGATAGAAATCCCACTGTCACATTCAGAAAATAAGAAAGCGACACAAAATACAGAGTACTTTCGACTTAGTTATAGAGAATGAAATTGCTGGGTCACAAAAGATGTCATGCTGACAGTCTCACAGCCTGTCGGTAAATGCACTCACAGATCAATCACAGTCCAAACATTCACTGAGCACAGGAGTCACATGGCATCATTTACAAGTATCATCCACTTCCATCCTGAAGATGGCTTAATAGGACAAACAAAACTGTTGGGATGGCAAGGGGGGGAAGGGGAAAGAAGCTACTTCCTCCATATTACAGGTTGTTGAAATGTTTAACCTTGTGCATTCAAGGTCAAACATTCAAAACAGTCCTTAAACTAGCCAGTATTTTATCTTGCTGCTACTTATGGTTAACTATTTTTGTGATGAAGCACAGGACTTACAAATGCAAGTAAGTGGTGGGCCCTCTTCAGCGGCCTGCTTAGCTGCTGTACTGAAAACTTGGTGGAAATAAAAGCAGAGCTCCACACGAAGACAAGGTAACCTAACCTCCTAAATTACCTCTAACTGACAGGTAATTGCTAGCTATCAATGTTGCAACAAGCCTGAAATTACTTTATGCATCAAAATTAAAAATCACTGTGTTCCTCCTTCCAGCAATTAATGAGGATAGATATATGTCCACTAAATACGGAGAAAATGGAGTGTGAAGAAGAAAGGTGAATTCTGACGTAGTTATGATAAAAAAGTTTTAAAAAATCCCAAACAAACATTTTTTACTTATAGAAATACAGAATGCAGGTCAGCTACATCTTCACAGCAAGAAAGCTTGACTAGGCATTTCCATACCTGAAATATGTTTGCTTTGTTCTTTAAAAGAGATCTCCATCTGCTCTTGCCCTTGGATTGTTTTTATTAGTTTTTTTAGCAGTACAGCTGGCTGTCCTCAAGCCCTACATAACTCTGCATTTTCGTGTTCATAATTAACTAATTATGCTCTAATCAATAGTGTAGATACTGATTTTACAATGTAAATGAGATAAATGAGATAATGGCTGGGGTCAATCTCATTTTATTTACAAAGCTCAGCACACACATCCAATTTCATTACATTGCATCTACCTGCACAGGAGGGAGTCTTATCAGTTGGCCTGCAGAAGTCCTCCTGCAAGCACTGGGGAGAAAGACCTGTGCTTTTACAGAGGAGCAGTGAATGCAAAACCCACCCGTCACTGGCACATTTGTAAGCCACTGGTTAATATCATCGAAAACCACAAGGAGCTGATTCAGCCACAGTGAAGAAACCTATTTTGCATTCACGAGACAGCATCACCCATCTATAGCTGTAAAAGTAATTACCTACATGTCCCTGAAACACAACATTAATAAGCTAATCTTTAAATACAACTTTCCAAATATGCTTCAGAGACTACAGAAAATCTCACTTATGTACGCATCATTGCACACTGCCTGCAGTGTCATGCCAAAAGGTACCATGGTGAACAAAATACAAAATTGCACAATATATATACTACTCTCGATTCATCACAAGAGCTTGGGAAGATTTATTTTAATGGAAAAAAAAGATTGATACATATCATATAAAACACTGATACATATCATCACCATTAAAAGTAGAGAATTTGTCACATAAGCCTTACTCTGACAAACTTAGAATTAGTTAGAAAAAAATTAGAAGTACGATAACCCAGAATTTTTAAACTCTAAGGGAACTGCAGTGGGATGGGTGTGTGTACATCACCCACTTGCTGGGGAGATACAGCACAATGGCTACTCCAGCACCTGCACAGATTTAACTACTGATAAGCATCATCCCTTGCTGGCTTGTTTTGGACCCCATTTCTGACTAAATGCTCTTAGCACCTGAAGAAGAGACATCTGAGGAACAGAGGTTTCTTCTCAGGCACTGATCTCTCTCCCCTTTAATCCCTCAGTGTCCAAGTGCTGAGTCACTCCAAAACTGCAAACAGACATGCTTGGGGGTTCATTTTAAATTGCAGCCCGTTCTCAATTTCAGATGAGCAACTTAAAAACAGCCATGACTGTGTAAGTCACTGTCAACACTTGGTTTCTTACTAGCAGCTGTATGATATACCCAATAGAAAGAAGCACATAAGCATTCTCAAAAACCCAGAGTAAATCAATGTAGCTCAAGTGAATTGAAACTGTAGAACCAAAAAGACTGACTTCAGCCTGGAGCAGCTGAGGAGTGCTCCAGGGATACCTTACTGCAACCAGACCACAGGAGTGATAAATTCTGGATGACAGGAATGAATACTATGGAGTGGGTTGCAGCAGCAACTCTTACATGTCACATCAAAGAAGGTACTTTCCTGTGCCCTTATTTAAACAGTAAAATTCAAGAGTTAATGGTGAAATAAATGTATAGTCATCTATTTAGTGCACTATTATTAATGCTGTCCAAGAAGTAGATTTATTCTAGTTACTGAGGGAGGAGCCCAAAACTGTAGCATGTTTTCATTATAGAATATGTGGATAACACTCTTCTTATCTTTTGCTTCTGACCTTTCTTGAAACAAAGTGAAAATAAGCAACGGTATGACTTAGTATCTTACCCTACCATTCTACACCAAAACTCTTCAATTCAGGCCCATTAATTCCAAAACAAATTACTTTCATTGTGCTGTGATATGTCACAGGTCAAACACAAACCATAAATGATGCTGTACTATATTTAGACTCTGAAATAGAAGATCTAGATTCTTATCAACTCCTTTGTTTTTAGGCAAAAAATTGTCAAAATAATAAAACTCTATTAAGTATAAAATGAAAGAAGCTAGTTCTCTTCTTCCTGATTGCTACACTTTTGCCCTTGCCTGTAAGTGGTATAACAACTAAAAATGGATGGTCATCTTGCAGTTCCTTGTTCTATAGAACAGTTTTAAGAAGTCTATTCACATAGGCCAGTCAAGCTTTAGGTGACTTTACCACCAGAGTATGACAACATTTCAGCACTAAAATTCTTATGTGACTGCATATGCATAAATTGTTGATTATAAACCAGGATATAGCCCAACTATACAGCCTCTTCACACACAGGTACTTGTTATCCTGAACGGCTCTCTATCTTCACAGATGCTAAAAGTTCAACCACATAAAACTTTAAGGAACTTCACCTAATTTCTAAGTTAGAGCTAACTTTGCAGTCAGTCCTGTGTTGAGTGGGTGGCTGGAACTGATGTCCTTCAGAGATTTCTCCAACCTACATCTTTCTGGATTCTAATATTTTCATAATTTTGATTTAGGTAAATGAAATACTCTTTCTGGGAAGGAAAATGCTATGGTATTACACTAAGCAATTAAAAGTCACATTCTAATTTCTATTTTATCAGGTACAATGCAAGTACACAAAAGGAGGTCTCTCATTTACATAGTTTATAATGGTAGATGACAGAGTAGACTATCACTCTCTTATGTTATGCCTGGAAAAGAGAGGGCATGGCTACTGTTGAAAAGTGAGAGTTACCAGATGAGGGATGATTATTGCATTCTGGTTTTTATTTTTACCTACTACTGATGAAGACAGTGTATGGGCAAGATGGACACACAGCCTGACAGAGCACGATGAGCTTACTGATCATCAACTAACAGTAGTTCCATGATAAGGTACCTATGTGCTTTTGGATATGGGAAACTGTCTAATCTCCTGTTTACTTAAAATTTCTGTCCAATCTCAAGGGCATTAATAAAAACAAATAGCATCTATAAATTACATCACAAAACTGTGAAAAAAAATAAGCATTAATCTGGCAGACATCTGTGTAGCTAAATTTATTACGCTAAACCCAAAAGTGCTGCCTAACTGATTTAACTCATGATTTTAATACTAAATGAAACACCCCCTCATATCCAAAAACCTAACACTGATTATTCACGGGTAAGGAAGAATTTGAAAGGGCTATCGTTATATGTCATTCCTATGTAATCTGGATTTTTTCTGAACGGTCTACACATCATTTGCTTTAAGGAAATTAAGTTTGCGTGTACAAAACAAATTCTAAGAATGCTGAAAAGAAACTTTATTTACTATACCTGCATGTGAACAGCTTTCTTTCAGCAAGAAGTGTTCACTCTTCTCTCTCACAGGACTGCCAAACTACACAACACATGGCTTTGTTAAATTAGATTGCAAAATTCATTAATGTCCCACATATACAAGTGGAACATAATGATAAGAACACTATTTCAGATGTGGTTGCTTTTGTTAATACACAGCAACCGTCCAGAGCTTCTATCTACAGCATTTTAATGTTTAAACTAAGAATTTCTGTGAAGATGACGACTCTACGACATGCATGAAGGTAATAAAACACGAATTACAGACACTGAAAAACTCCTTTGACAAATTGAAAAGTGTAAAATTTAGGAAACTATCACCAAATGCTGCATTTGTTTTTCTGGAGTACATTCTAGTTGTAATACATGATTGCATCTATAGTGCCACTCTCAGGTGTTCAGACTATTAACTCTACTGAATGGTGTACTGTTTATGAACTACTAGAGAAGTCCATTATAGTTTTGAATATTGCCTTCAAACATCTTTCAAAAGGTGAAACGTCAAGTGTTAGCATCTGGCTTTCAACATAATGATATGGGGGGAGAAAGAGAGGGAGAGACAGAGAGAGAACGAAATTCTACAAGAAAGCTGTACTGGGGAAAAACATAGAAAATACAGCAGGAATTCATCTCAGGATTTCAAGCATGCCCAGGAAAATATCAATAATACTTGTAACAGTATTTAACACAAATTAGTCTGTCCTTAAAATCCTCCAATAGCACAGATTACTGAACTTCCCTAACAAACATCTCTAGTGCAAGTATTCCTGTTATTAGAAAAAAACTTTCTATTGGCTAAATCATCTTGATAGAATGTTGCTTATTTTTAGTCTGACCAGCTTTGAAGATTTTTTTTTTCCTTCTTTGTATCAACTTCTGTCTTTATCATCTTTATATTAATTTAGGCTTTTTGCAGATTTTCCACCTTCACTAAATTAAAGAAATATTACTATTTTAAGCTGTTTCAATTAATGTCTCCTGTGGTCTTCTTATCATCCAATTCAGTTTACATTGGACCTTCTCCGTTTACCAAAGTGGACAGGATGCACTAGCTGAGACTTTGCAAAGGGTGAGATACTGGTCTTCTGAATATTCAGGAGGAGTACTCCAATGCATTAAATGTAACACCTCTCTTTGTATGTGTCAGGTTTGATAAGTTTGATCCACGTTCTGTGATCTGTGATCCAGAGCCCCCCACACTTTCTTTTTTTTTGAAGTTACTCTTGATGCCATAATCACACAGTCGACAGTGATTTGCCTTTTCCTTACTGTACTGCACGCTTCTTCTGAAGGCTTTCTTAAAATTCCTTTTTTAATTTTAACACTGTAGTCCCTCACATTCTACTGTCATCACCTGCAAATGTAGCCAAAGCTTTACTTCAGTATCTAATACACTAAAGCAAAAATTAACAAAAATATCGTAATACTGAAACCAGGAGCTTGAGTGGAACCCAGTGAGCTGAGTATCATTGGCCAGTGAGTCCATGGTAGCTGGTTTACTTTCCTAATCAGCTACATATTTTATTGCAGCTTGTCATGGTTTAGCATGACAATAATAATTAACAAAATCTCTAACTTAAAGGAATGTCACACACAGAAGTATTCTGAAAGTCCTACTAAAGCCGAGATAAGCTACATTTATCATTCTCTCCTATCCACAATATCTAGACCGCTTTAGTTTAATAAATGATCATAAATCACAGTAAACTTTTTCTTTTTTTTCCTAAACTCAGCATGATGTACGGGCAAACATTTTTTTTTCCCCTTGCTTACACAGCACTTGGACACAACTTTTTACTTTCAGAATACTGCTCAAGTGGTCAATAAACTTGGGTCCTTTCTTCCTAAAAAGGATTCACTGATCCTTAAAGATCAAATTCCTGCATTAGCATCTACTTCCTAGTGCAAATTTCTTTATTTTTAAGGTGTCTTTGTGTTCCTTGCTGATACAGAATGATAAGCATTTCTAACAGTCCCAACAAAAATCTTAACTCTGAGATTCTCCCACCCCCTTTTTAAAATAAAACGACGTGTTAGACATCAGGTTAATTTTATTTAATATAATATTCAAACATGAAATGCCCTAGTAAGATATGACTCGTAGATAAGTATACATAAATTTGTATATTCTCCTATTACTTATTACAGCATTTAATTTCTTTCTTAAGTTTAAAAAATACTTTCAAATGGAAACGTGCCTTGATAGATGACAAAACCCACCATATCTCAAAAAATTCAAAGATTATAGATCATAAAGTTACAAGTGTGATTGCATTTGAGCAGAATTTTTCCGAGCAAGTTCAAGATGAAAACGATGAAGATGTCAACACTCTGATACTGTAGATTTAAGAACTGTATCTGTACCATTTGAAGATCAAAATACTATGTGTGCATCTACCAGGATATACACGGACGGAGACGAAGATCTCAGCTGTCACGCTGTGTGATCAGTTCTTCATTCCTTCCCCAACTTACAAAACAATTTCGTGTTTGCATTGGGAGGAGATAAGCTTGTCCTGAACACTGCCAGAGAAGTAAACCAAATAAAACAAATGTCTGCATATACTCAAGTTTTTCTTATTTAAAAAAAAAAAAATTCAGAAAGAAGTATAGGTATAGTTCTATTCTCTCGAGTGTCTGGAGTCAGAAACAATTTGTTCATACTAATAAGCATAAAATCAATTTTTCCATGGCAAATCTATTCCTTCAGAATAGTAAGTCTCAAGTGTTTTACAGGTCTCATTATCACTGAACATTTATTTTTTTTTACGAAACAATCCTTTTTACAGCAAGGTCTATGTACAACACAGTGTTCTATATAGAAATGTTCTTATTAAACTGTATATAAGAAGAGTGGCAGGCAGATGGCAAACCATTGCTTATTTCTTTCAGTATCACCATAGAGGAACACACAATATTTAAGTCCCACAGGCTTCTGTCACTCTTCAGTGAATCCACGCATCGTATAACATCATTTGCCAACGAAGCACAGGGGAAAGAGACATTACTTAATAGGACAATCCTGACAAGACATTTATCCGGGATTTTTCAATGATGCACATACAAAATGTTCCTGATTAGTGCAAAAAAATGCAGGCAAATTAACTACCTTGTCAGTCCAAATAACAAACCAATCAATTACATTCTATCCAAGCCTGACAAGCAAACTCAGTGTTTTGTCATAATAAGCTTATAGTTGAGACAAGGTAGCTGTTCTCCTTTACTTTAGGTATTCTATTGAGAGCTTTATCCATATTTAAAAATCCTATTATAAAAGGTTTCCACGATTGCCTCCGAGGATGAGTTGTGGCAGAGTTGTGTCTCATGAAGGGTATCTACACAGTAAAGTGATAAGAAAAAAATATTAACATTGAAAGATCATAGCAGCTCTCCTCTGTCTTATGAAACATTTTAACATCACACTAAATTTAAGCAATGTGTATGCTCAGATCCAAATACTTAAGACACCCACACCAAAATTCAAGAGTCTCTAAGTGTCAAAACATTAAACTGAGTTAAGTATAGCATCCTTGTAACTTTTTCTCAATACAGCTCAAAGAACAAAGGCAGTCCACCACAAGACAGAGAAGGAAATTTTCTTTTTTTTTTTTTTAAATCATAAAAGCAACAATTTAATACAAGTAGGCTTGATAGTGAAGCTAGCATTTTTACTCAGATTTGAAACCCACAGAAATGAAGCTGTGGGATTGACTACAAGCACAAATAACATGGCTACTATGTTATAACCTTAAAAAATGCTTGTTTTATAGCATTTGCAAGAAAACAAGTCTTAGGATTTAGGAAATACTAAGTAAGGAAGGGTTTCTTTCAAAAGACATTGTAATAATTCAGTACATAAAAGGCTTTAGTCACTTCTGAAAAAATGTCTTTGAGCCAATAATTCCAAAGTCTTCAAAGCTTTTTCTTTTCCTACTTGTACTTCCTGTCTTTTGACACTCATGACATACATACTTTTAAAGAATGCTTTTTTAAAAATCAATACAATTTTTAAGTGCTGATTCTCTACATTTAAACTCCTTAAACTGCTTGCCAAACAGCAAATTAATGTATTTTATAGCATTGTGAGATTTTAAGCAGGAAAACATCAATGCTGTCTTTAAGATGAGCAGATACATTTTGAAAGAAAGACCGATATAAAGTCTCCATCACCACAGCTGGTGGGTTTTTTTTTTCACTTTGAAATGTATTTAAGTAGAATTGTAAATAAAAAAGAAACTGCTGTCATACTTTGATGAAATATAACAGTCTGATGAACAGGAGCCATCTTGTTGCCACATGTTTAAACAAAAATTCTTTGCAACCAAATTTTAGTTTGATTATAAGGATTTTGAGTCTAAGAATTAGAGGGACAACAACAAGTACCACATGTAAATCCACTCCCAATTCTCTCTTCATCTCTTACTTGAGACACAATTACAATTTTAAATTGGGTGTCCTGAACTGCAATTCTACAGTGCAACTTTGAACTTCTTACAAAATCTGAAGAAAAGCTTAGCTGTAAAATAGAAATACTCTTCATAGTCATCTTATTACAATCCTCATCCTTCACTGAGTGCAACTAGTTTTGTTCTGACAGCCTCAGTGGGTGAGGTTGACATGGGTGCACAGTGAAATGCAGAAACTTGAAGGGTAGCATCAGAAACAATTCAAGATAAACTGAAGGTCTCTGTGCCACCTCTACCTTCTCAGCAGCAATGTGAGTAGCTGCAACTGTACCATTTGAGTCAGGTCATCAGAATGTGACAGGCTGTCCCATCTGGGCTAGTAAGGTTTGGGCAGGAATACAGCAATCTATACTTTAAATACAAGGCGTTTTATTTTGGTTTCTCAAAATGAGTAAATGAGTATGTGAACGTGTATACACACACGTGTGTGTACTTATATGTACATTTCTATTTATAAATTATTTTTATATAAAAATTTTATCTATGTAAATTTTTTTATATATGAAACCAACGTCACAGCTGAACCAATAAAATAATCAGTTAAAGTTTAATAAGCTCACAAATCAAAGTAATTAAGTACAAGCAAAGTTCTCAGAGGAAGCTTGTAACTACTGAGATCCTAATATTTTGCACTACTTTAGGTAAGGCTGTAAGAACACAGACATCCAGTAGGAAGTGTAAGTAACCTATACCTGCACTAGTTATTCCTATACTATTTCTTGGTATTACATTTTTATTGGTAACAACGTGTCAAAGAATTTTAAAGGATATTATATTTACTCATTTAATAAAGTGAAATTATTTATTAAATGGTTGGACAATTTTTCCATTTCTGCTCTATTAAAAATTTACCTTGACACCATTTATTTTACATGTTCTACAGTTATCTTCACCCCTCTCATGTTTGAAATATTACAAATTAAGGAAGCACTATTGACTTTGTTTAAATACAGTTCTAGCAAGTAAAAGATTGGTAAAAGACAAAGGAATATGAATGTATAAATACAATAGCATGCAATTATTGTAGTTATTGTATTATTGTAATACAATAGCAAACTCATCTGATAACTGACTATTGTCCTGAGACCTCCCACACTGATGACATTTCTCCTGTTCTAGTCTCTCCTTTTGCTCTTCTTCCATCCCTACATACCATTTGCCAACCCTTCCTCAACCAAAGAACTGCTCCCATTCTGTACATCCATTCAAATTTCTACTGACTGAAGTATCCAGTTGTCTGCAACAGCTGAACTTGTATTTTCAGCCTCACTTAGGAAAAGGATGTAATGAGCACAAAAACCTGAAATAAGGACAGTGAGCAAAACTGAACAACTTTCCTCTCTTACCAGGAGATGCCACAAATATTAAGATAGAAAAAAGCATCACAGATAATGCCGTAACAGATGCTTCCAACAGGAAGGTTCTCAATTGCATATTTGGTCCTTTAGAAGAGTTGCTCTCTCCCAACTCTCCTTAATCCAGGACAGAAGTAATTATAAAAGCACTTTCCTTCAAATTTTGGTACAAAGAGAGAGAAACACACCAACCTCTCTCACTCTCCTCCCTAATCACACATGGCTGTCATCTGCTTCCTCCCTTAAGTAAATATTATGTAGAAGGCAGGTGTCTAAAAGTACGTGCAGATTTCTTTTTCAAAAGACTTTGTAGGACAAGAAACCCCACAAATTATTTCAATGCTTTCTACTCTTCATTTGTGTAACAGGCACTGAAAAGTGCACATTGCAGACAAACATAATGCTTATCTCAGCAGTTTTGATCCGGGTTCTTTTCTAGCCATTTTAATCCCTGGCTTCATTAGGTTAAATACCTGTTGTAAGAGCAATGTTTCTGGCTGCTAACTGGGCACAAGTAAAAATATATTTGCAACCACAATGTAAAATAAGTTTATCTTCAAGGGTCTGAAGGCAAGACGCTGCTTCAGCATACCTTACCAACTCTGAAAAATTAGGATTCTCCCACCAGGTTGTCTGTTAAACCTAAAGAGGAATTTGGGGTATTTATAAATAACTTTAATGAGGTAAAGATTACAAGTAATATGCATTTTTAAAAGTCAGGTTGCTCAAGGTACACCTCATTTCAGAAATTAATCTGTACCCAACAGCTCTATTAAGTGGATGAGAGTTACTGAGCACTTTAGAGGGGGAAAAAAAAGGCAAACCAGACCCACAAAACAATGATGAGCAATGTGTCTCCTACACATTGCTAATTACTTCAATTTTCTCAGTATTGATCGTTATAAATATTAACAAATGCTTCCTGAAAGGTTACAGATTTCTATCTGCCAATATAAAGACTGATTAGCCTGTAAAAAAGTTATCTGCAGGACAAAAGATCACAGCATCTGAGGTACCACTAGAGTAGAAGAGCTCTGCTTGATTTTAATAACTGTCACACGGGAGCATAAATAATGACAGAACTGGTCACTGCATAAACATGTTGACTATCTTGATTTACAGAATTCTGTTCTCCAAGTACTTCTATGCCCACTTCAAAACAATAACACATTTTTGAACTACTTCAAAGGAAAATTACACTTTCATTACTGAATGAAACCATTTCACTTACATGAAACCAACATTTTATTTAATCTTTTGTAGAGGATATGTAATTTTCCTTCATTCTGTACTGTCTTTGTGAATACAAGCTTCTGAGAACCCATGAAAAAATATCCAGTCAATACACTCAATACTCTACATGAAACCCAGTTTTCTCTTTTAAATGACTGCATTTACAGACCTTGTCACAACAAGGTCCCTGATGTTATCGAAGCAATTTCAAGATACTTTAATCATTGGCTAAACTCAGTGACTTGACAAGAGAAATTTGGGCCAGAAGATTTCAATGGCTTAAAAGGAAGGTTATTGAGTGATGTAATTTCATTTGGATGGGACTGATTCCAATTGATCTGTTTTTTGCAATGCGTATCTTGCCTCTGCAGCTGTCTCTATCTGATTCAGTGCTTAACTGCAAGGAGTGACTACCCCTTCCCACTTAAAGAGAAACTCTTCCTTCCTCCTACTATTATTTTGAATGAGCATGAGGAGCCCATTTTCAAGTTTAGTCTCTATACTCACTGAAAAAGAAAAATACATTCAACTGAATTCCAGCCCATGAATTCAATTGAGTCTTGTGACTGCTAGTATATGTATTATGTAAGTAGAAAAACAGATCATAAAGCATTATGCTTATCATCATTATTATTATGAACTGAAAATAATGAGTTAGGGTTTGTATAACACAAGGGCATATGGCAGTACAAAATAATTCTCAATCCCAACTGCACAATATCACATAATCTACACTGTATTAGACTCTTTTCAGTTGAGTACTTAAATTCAAAAGAAAAAGACCCTGCCTGGTATGCAACAGGCATAATACTTAATAAATGGTTATGGTATATATGAAATCGTATCTTTCCATACAAGTATGGTTTTCTACAGTTTTAATAGAAAATAAGTGTACCATTAGAAACCTCACAATTCAAGGTTATTTTAAACTGCATAAAACCTGGGGGGGGGGGGAAATCCCCATATATACAGGGAGTTACAAAGCCTTGAGAGGAGTATTGATGAATAATGTAATCATCACTATATGCTAATGAAACTGAATCAGGATGTGGCAATAGATGTTGCGAGCAATATGTACTGACAGGTCAACTAAGTTGCCCTTCATTCACCCAGCTTTAGTCTTATGCTGTCTGTGCACACAAAACATGCTTGACCAACAAAACATGTGACTTGCTGAATTAGACATAAATGATAATCTAGTTACCAACGAAAATGGAGTTAAAGATCAACTGCCACTCCTTCACTGCCTTCCCAACTTTTTGTATCACAGGAGATGATATGAGTTTTGCTCAATTTCACTTTTTATGTGTAATCTATATACTTCCAAGTTTTAAGAGCTTTTAAGTGTCTATACCAGCAGGAACATTCAGGTCACTCTGAAGCAACGTGCACACCAGACAAGCCTGCAAAAACTCTTCCAGAGAAAACGTGACTGACCCTCAGTACCAACCACTTTGCCTGCTTGATCCCAGGGCTTCAGTTCTGTTGACAGTAATTGTTACAGAGTATCTTCCCTGTAAAATGATGTCTTCCAAAAATGGTAAGTAATCAGGATTTCATCTATCAGTTAACTCAAAAGCATAAACTCAATAAAAATATGTACATTTTATATATTAGACGGCTTTTTATTATGAGTAGTGTCACTCACTGTAATTGTTTCTGTTAACGTGAGAACTGTGTACTCCTTCTTAAGTACTATACAAATACATTAACATACCATTAATCTTACAGAGCAAACATTTTATTGGAAATAAAAATCTAAACTTTTTTTTAAATACAGAACCTGTATATTACTGCTATTACTTGTAGAGCATACTGTGAGCAATATTTTAACTAGCACAGCCCTACAATACAATAAATTAGATTATAATATTGATTTGAGATAAAAAACCTGAATAGTCTTTTAAAATAAAAAAAGTGGTGTGAAGGATATTTTTTTCCATTTCAATAGATAAAATAAAGTCTAAAGTTGTTATTATTATATGATGCTATTATAATTATTTTGTTTATTTTTATAGAAAAGTAGATGAAGTAATGTATTGGACTGCTTCTTTATCAGTGGAGATAGATGAATTCTGACAGGAAAATCTATATTTCACTTCACTATTTCAGTTTCAATACTCGACAGTCAACACCGGGGACTAATGAAGTTGCAAAGTCACTGGACTGCACAGCTTTCATACTGCTTGCAATGAAAATACAGGCTGTTAGCCATCAGCTATTGATAGTTTATTGATATCTGTGAAGCATTTAGAACATTCTGTGTGACTTCAATATGTTAAAATCCAAGCATGACTATCACAAGCACTACAAAACAAGCCAAAGTAGGAATTCTGGTTTCTCACTCTGCTGCTCTACTAAGCACAAGTCTAAAACACAGATTTAGAGCTCGGAGATGGGCATTTTTTTCCTCCTTTTAAAGTAAATTGTTTTTCAAGATATTGATAAGGGTTTTTTCCTCTCAAAACTCCCACTCCCAGAAACCTTAAAACTGTAACAGTTCTACTGTGAGCCATTCATTCAGAAGTCTCTACAGGATCACAGGGAACCTCTTCATCAAGCTGCTGTATATCATAGTCCAGGTCAAAACCTGTGATGCGCCTGCTGCTATGATTAAGAAATCAATTCTGATCCAATTTTATTTATAAATTAGGTTGAAAATATTAATGGCACTAGTGACACTTTACGGCTTATTGGAACCTTGAGTCCAGAGAACAAAGTGAGGTGTAAGCACCATCTCTTACCACTGCTATGGTTTAAAAATTACAAAAGAATTTACTGCTTCTCGATAAGAAAGACCACAAAAAGCTGTATCAGGGCTTTAGAAGAGGAAACCTTGACTTGTCAAAGGCACTGCTAGGCAGAATCCTGCAGGAAGCTGCCATGAAAGGGAGGGTTGTCAAGCAAAAGGGGTATCATTTTTAAAAGATAATTTACTCAGAGCTCAGAGAAATAAAGCAGAAGGGGCTGTGTACGTGATGCCTTTGAGCTCAATGCATCAGCATGCATGGTGAAAACTTGGCCTCAGACTTCCATGCCTACCAGCGTGACATGGGAAAGAGAAGGACAGACAACAGCAGGAAAGCAGCAAGTCAGGATCTAGTCCAATTGGATATATTCCAGTCCACAGGAATTATTCAAAGTTTCTGGAAGAGATGTTTGTTATCTCTGTCAGGATCCTGTGTAAGATCTAAGAAACACCATTACAGTCAAGGCAGGACACTGAAAACTGAAAAATGCTAAGATGAGCCCATCTTAAAGAGGTGAGACATGCACAATAAAAAACAATAGTGAGTAGTACCTAGGAAATCATGGGCTGACCTGGTCAGCCTTGTCCCTGCTCAGGGAAAGATCAAGGGATCCATTGTCAAACACATGAAAGTAACTGAGAGCAGTTAATAAGGGTAAAAGAGTTGGTCGCATTTGAAATGACAAATGATGTGCTCTGTGAAAGGGGGAAGAGCAGTGGTTATAACACATCAAAATGTGTCCAGCATAAGGCTTTTCAATCAGTCTGGTACAGCATTTTCCTTATCAAGTTAAGAACAAGGCTGGATGAATGGGTTGAAAGCCAACTGGACTCAAAGGGCAGAAGGCAATACCTTGAGCTCTAGATGGTGTCCAGTAAAAAAGTACCCCAGGGAGCCAGGGGAAGAGAATTGGTGCATCAGAAACAGCATCAGCAGCTGGGCAAGGGAGGGGATTGCCCTGCTCTGCTCTGCACTGGGATGGCCTCACCTCGAGTCCTGGGAAGTTCTGGGTACCTCAATATAAGACATGAAACTATTAGAGAGTGTCCAAAGGAGGGCAACAAAGATGGTGAAGGGCCTCGAGGGGAAGCTTGTGTGAGGAGTGGCCAAGGTCACTTGGTCTGTTCAGCCTGGAGAAGAGGACACTGAGGGCACTGAGGCCTCATTGCAATTAAACTTCCTCATGAGGGGAAGAGGAAGAGCAGATACTGATCTCTTCTCTGTGGTGACCATTGACAGGATCCAAGGGAATGGCCAGAAGTTGTGTCAGGGAAGGTTTAGGTTGGATATTAGAAAAAGATTTTTCATCCAGAGGATGGCTGGGCACTGGAACAGGCTCCCCAGGGAGGTGGTCACAGCACCAAGCCTGGCAGAGCTCATAAAGCATGGACAATACTCTCGGGTCCATGGTGTGATTCTTGGAGATGGTCCCATGCAGGGTGGGATTAGATTTGATGATCCTTGTGGGTCCCTTCCAACTCAGCATATTCTGGGATTCTTTGATTTTGGGGCTGACAGCAAAACCAAACTCTCCTCCGTTGAAAGAGGGAGGACTCTCACCACAAGGCTCACAGGAACAACCTGAAGCTTAGGAGGTTTAGAGGGGACACAGATGCCTCTTCCGTACAAGGAATTGTGCAGTGAGCTCAGGGATACTTATGCCTCAGTGCTACAGGAACAAACAAGTAAGAAGCTATGATAATTTGTTCTTGATATTCTAAAAGCTTTCATTTCCAGTATTAGAAAGCATTACCGATTCCTGTGGTGAGGATGGGAAGCCACCATGCTGAACAAAATCCTGTGATGCCCAGTGCCTGGGTCTGTAGTGGATTTCTGTCAGTTAGAAGGGTTAACAAATTTCCCTCCCAGCCCTCTTATAGACAGTATCTGACTGTACATAAGCCAATAGTGTATTTAAGAGGTATCTGAGACTGATTTATAATCAGTCTTGTTGTGCACAAATAGTAAAATATTGTGCCCTTGATGCAGTCTTAAAATGCAGTGGTACTAGGCATATTAAAGGCTCTTTTCTTAAGACTGCAAGGTGACTTCATATTCTACTGAAACCTAGACACTATAAACATTTCACCAAATAAAAGCCAGGAAAGGTTATACACGTAAGTTTTATAAGTGGGAGCATATCGAAAGCATTTTGGTAGCCATCAAAAAAACCCCAAACAATCAAAACTAAAACAAAGCAAAAAACCCAACCAAACAAAAAGCCAAAAAGCTCACAGAAAACTAGTATTATTCATTTGTATTTGCAACTCCACAATACAAAAACTTTACACTTAAAGTGGACTACGGAAAAATTTCCCATAAGTATTTACAAACAAAATAAAGGGTAAGGAAATAAAAGTAGGGAAAATGCAATGCATTCACTTGAACAGTTCATACAAATACCTGTATTTTAGAATAATCTTTTTAACACTGGACTCTTTTTAATGGCCATAAAGTTTCTCAAGTTGATTGACAGATATAGAAAAGCTTAACTTACAAAGCAAACATTTCATAAATTCCATTATAATTCCATAGTTAATTTTCAGTCTTCAGTATTATAACTTTCTAAAAAGATAACAGGTCTCTAAGTGGAAATGGACTATTTCTGAAATACACAAAAAGGAATTATGATTTTCTTTGAAAGTAGTCCTGAAGCATGCAAAATTTAGTGATAGTTTTTTCAAAAGAAGCCAGAAGTTAGCCAGTATTTATAAACAGTGGATACATTTGTATTATATCAAAATCAAGCTATATACTAAACGCATTGTACAGCACTCCAGATAAGGACTATTTAGACAATATACTTAGAACAACATTTGTTATAACACAGCTCATCTATACCATGGCTGAATGCATGCATGCCAATAAAATTCAGACATAATAAATAAATCTTAAAAGCAATAACAAAGATAAATGGTATTATATATAAAAATCTATCCATTAATAGCATTTAAGACCACGCCAAAAGTTTGGGAACAGTGTACTATGAAGATGTTCTATTTGTGAAACGCTGTCCTAGATATTAAATAAATCCCTTCCAAAAGAACTAAAAAAGTTCAGTGAAATAATACCACAATGTCCCTTGTAACATGCTTATTTAAGACTTTCCTCAAAAAATATTAAGAAGGACCCTCAAGAAAATTATTTCATCATGAGAAAAATGGAAGTCAAGTAAAAGATCATGCAGATTTTTTGCAATGTCATTACCACACAACTGTATTCTTGATTACTTTCAGCAGGTACATCAATAACCTAGTCTAGATAAAGCATGAAGTTTGTTTCAATTGAATCAAGAGATGAAACTACCTTTGTAGATAGGAAACTAGTAATTCATTTGTACATACATATTCTCATTATATTACATCTTGGCAGTAAAATCTATATGAAACAAATGTAAACCAAATGAAACCAGTAGGAACAAGGGATGTCTCACCCTGCACCATCCTGGGTGTAAGGTGTATCAAATTATTTCATCTGATACTCAATTTTACCATTTTCCTAAACTTTTGTTACGTTCATGTTGGGCACTTTTGTTTAGATTGGTTTCACAGTAACACTGATTCCCTGCAATACATCAGATCTTTAGCCCAGCCAGAAATGAAACAACTTTTCAAAGCAATTGAAAGCAGGCTTAAATGCATTTCAAACAATACATCTATATCAATTTCTCTCTTCAGAACTTGAATTTGGGAGAAAAATAGGAAATAAAGAATATTGTATATCATCCTGCATGACTTTGGAACTACAGAGTAGATTTAGCCTTTTGCCTTATTAGTGGTCATAGACACTCTGAAATGCCCTTGTTCCCCCAAATTCCTTTTCACTATTTTTTCCCCCTCTAGAAGAAACAACACAGAATGTGAATCTATCAACCCATTAGAATGACAGGCAGACAAAACATAAAAATGATGGATACCAAGTTGAAGAACTTGATTTCAGAATACTGTAAAGTGCTTGAATCTGTGACTGTGATTAACCGATTTCTGAAATCTCTCCTTCCAAACTTATTTTTGAAGAATAGAGGAAAACAGAGAAAAATGAAACTATTCCAAATTACTTGACTACTTCATCTATTTTTTAATTAACAGGTCAAGATAGATGAACGACAGCACGCAACATCAAAGAAAATATCGAATAAAACATGGAACTTCAGAAAAAAAATCCCCTTTTTTATGAAGAGTTGCTGATCAATATATATTTATATATATTTAGTTAAGTCATATACCAACATTTTTCTGCATTAAGAATAAAGAGTTTCTAAGTATGCAAAATAAATACATTGGAACTGTAACTGTATAAGTAATGCTAAGTATCCTTTAACATAGTTTTTTCATTAATCTTACCATTTGTACTTTTTTCTTTCTTAATAAATACTTCTTTGCTACTTTTGTAAATGTTTTGATTAATCAGTAAAAAAAAATTGTAATTTTGCAATCATAATAAATAAGTATCTTCTGCTACCTATAACAATGAAGTAGCTGAAAACTTACTACGGTGTCATTTTCCAGTCAGCCACTCCCCATGTCAGCATCACTGACTGGTCATGACCATAGCAAACTTCTCCTTTTCATATAGGCTTCCTATCCACAACTACCCTTCCCCAGCTCTTTAAACAGTTTCAGTATCCCCCCTCCTCTATTATCCACGGGGTTTTCTTGTTTCAGTGTCTTTCTCTAATCAGTCCAACTTTGTTCAATTCCTGAAACTTGAATAGACCAGATTTAGCTGCCTTCTGCACACCATTTAAATCCTATTTCTTCACATTCACCATCCAAACTCAGGTCCTTCTCCAGCCCTAGTCCCACCATGATCTCTGGACTGGGTTGTACCAGACAACCACAACTCTAAGGTCTCTCTGTCTGTAAATCAAGGCCCTGTTTCATACAGCACATCTGCATGATTTTTGGCTTAGCTTTACTGAGGAAACAAGTATATAGTACAAATGCTAAACTCTGGTAGATGAGTAAAAAATCATGTCTGTTGATATGAAAAGGTACAGAGTAGTGACTCAAGAGGAAAAACAAAACTAAAAACCCATGAAAATTAAACCATCTAAGAATATACTGGAGAATCCAAGGAAGCCAATTCAGCTAGATAAGGATCAGCCTGGTCCAAGGAGCAACAAAACATCTCTACCTTACCAAAGACTGCCCCACCAGCAAAGACACATCAGACATCAGCACTGGGTGAGTTATTCATACTGAAGCTTAGCCTAGCAAAATGCTAGTCCTCGACACAATGTGATTGCTGTGAATTCTTGAATTCTGCACATCCTGCTCACATCTTGCTCTATGAATGACAACAGATGACCCAGAAGAAGGGGAGTCACACACCTCTCCATACTCACTGCCTCATTTTACTATTCTCATCTAGAGCAGCACTTGTCCACCCTGCATTTAGATCAAAGAGGCTTCAAATTACCAGTCATTGATACTGTCCTTAACATCTTTCTTCTCAATCCACATTTCTGTTCCTTGCAAGTTCTGTAGCAACTGTAGGGAAAAGCACACTCAAATGGCCCACAGCACACTCTAAGCACAATGATGAAAGATCTAAAACCTGCCATACCATGACTCTAATAGTTATGAGGAAACTACTTCTCTCACAACATCCTTTAAGGCTTCCCTTTCCCCAGATTTCACCAAATTGACATGAATATATTTCTCCTCTGTCCTTGGGAAAGGGAGGTCTTTGCCAAAATTCAATTTACGGATCAAAGACTTCAATTCACTTTTCTTCTTAAAGGTATGGGGTGAAGGACACCTGGGCAAGACAGTACACTTGCTCAAATCTCACCTTAAAAATTTTGCCTGAAAACATCCAGCCTAAAAGATGCAAAAGAGACATTAAGAATTCTGAGCCCAAGTGATTAAAATTTTACAAGTAATAAGGAACTGAAAATGGGGTCTGGTACCACAATTATTACTACTGCCCAGCATAGCAAACTTTCATCTGTATTAATTCTAGTTAAAAAATTCCAGAGAGTAAGTTTTGCTAAGTTCCAGTCACAGACATTTTGCTTGGTCATTTCCCCATTGCTCCTTTTGCTGTGACTCAGTATTTCATAACATAGTCATTGTATAGAATACTGTATAGAATACAAATAATACATCATTCTTGATGACATTGAGTGGTCAGATTTCCCTAATTCAGAAACAAAAATCACAGTATGAATTTGAAATAAATGAAGTTCTAAAAGAAGAACCAAACTTTCATAAGAAAGTGCTCCTGAAAAAAAAGCAAACACTTTTTAGGTCGTTCGCCAATGACTTCTCTAATTAATTTCAGATTTTTTTTCCCTTGTTGACAAAGATACAGGAAGCCTCAAATACAATGACCAACAGTGAAGCACTATTTTTCCCAAAGGTCTGATGCCACAGACAGAAGGAATTCTTTTGCCTGTTTGAACAGTGAAAATTGTGCATATGTCTCACAAAATAGCAAAATTTAAATTAACACATAACACTCTAAAAATGTTCATAATTCTGGGGCTGTCAGAAAACATAAATATATTCAAGTTACTGAAAAAGGCAACTGCAGCAATATTAAATATTTTTCCTTTTCTTCAACTAACTCATTAAACATATGTATCAAGCTCATTGTCAACTGATAAATTTTGCTTATGGTGACAAAAGTTATGTTTTGAACCTTATCACTTTAACTTATAAAACCCACCAGCTTCACATAAACTTTTCTTCATGTAACTGTCAGAGGAAATCTACTTCAAAAATTTGTAACACGGACTAATCTATACTGAAAATACTGTGCTGCTTAATTTCAGAATTTTATCAATCCTCACTATCAATTATCCACCCACAGATACAGTTTAATACAAAATTTAAATGCAAACAAAATGAAGGAAGCATGGCAATTTTACTGAGACAACTCATCAAACAGTGAAACTAGTTTTGAATGAAATATTAAGGTATTTTCCTAATGGGAATGAGACAATAAGATTTAAATAGAACTAAGTACATATACTGTTAAATGAAGTTTCAAAATAAAAGTCTTTTAAAGTTTTCAACATGAAAGTTTTTTAAGCTAAAACCTCCTGAGTTTTCATTAGTAAGAGGGACCAACAGCTTAACTAATAATTATTATATACTGTAAACACAATCTAAGTTTTTCTTTCTCACAAGATGCAAAATGTATGCTGTTAAGAGATCCTCAGAAATCACACTGGGCCACTACAAGCTGACGCAGTGGATTTTTCAAGTGAAGAACTACACTGCAAGAAAGATATAAAGTGGTGAGAAAGAATCCAAAGGAGGGCAACAAGGATGGTGAAGGGCCTTGAGGGGAAGCCGTATGAGGAGTGGCTGAGATCACTTGGTCTGTTCAGCCTGGAGAAGAGGAGACTGAGGGGAGACCTCACTGCAGTTACAAATTCCTCATGAGGGGAAGAGGAGGGGCAGGCACTGATCTCTTCTCTGTGATGACCAGTGACAGGACCCAAGGGAATGGCCTGAAGTTGTGTCAGGGTTTAGGCTGCATATTAAAAAAAGGTTCTTCACTCAGAGGTTGGCTGGGCTCTGGAACAGGCTACCCAGGGAAGTGGTCACAACACCAAGGCTTACAGAATTCAAGAAGCATTTGGACAACACTATCAGGCACATGGTGTGACTCTGGGGGCTATCCTGTGCAAGACCTGGAGTAGGACTTTGATGATCCTTGTGAGTCCCTTCTAACTCAGGATACTCTATGGCTCTATGAAATGACAGTGAACAGGAACAGAGGACATGCCTAATATGTTTGCTATCACTTACACTGACTACTCCAAATACAGGCACGTGTGCACATACAGAGATACTTGTCAAAATGCTATACAGAGATATAAGCTACTACCTACAGTGTGAAAAAAGAGGCCACAATAGTTTTTGGTGCATATTAGAAATCAATGGCACAAAATGTTCAGATCAGGTCTCCAAGGAACTAGGATCTGTAGAAGAAAAATCCTTGCTGTTAGTAATCTTCCATCACTCCACAGAAAGCCAGCTCCTGTATTCCTAGTTTGGCTTGGAATTAAGGGAGTGCAGATCTTAACTCACAGTGTGCGTAAAAACTGCGTCCACTACCCTACTTTGTGGGGTACTCCAGTACCCACCACAAGGGATGCAAAGGAGAACTAAAAGGTAATCCTCCTGCCCTCATGTTCTCCATCCCTCACAAGGGACCTTACCCTTCTAGTGCAGCACCACTAGACCTTCCCTCCTTGCAGTTCTAACTCCCTCGTAGCTAAGTGTGGAGTTTTAGCTATGACATTATTTATTATTTTCTGGGGCTGGAAGAATTGGCAAAGAGCCCCTTCACAGTTGAGTTTTGTGAGTTTTTAGGTATCTCAGTCTGCTGCCAAGTTAGGTGATACATCTCTTTTAATGCAATTTGACAGGTGACCCCTGAAAGCTATTGTTGGGGTGATATTCTAAGGTAGTGAATTTAGAAATGCATTTGAAAAATGCAGTTTTCAAAGAGAGAAGAGGAAGGGATTCAGAACTGTGGATGCCTTATCTGAACTTACATAGTGGAACCTCCTCCCACTAAGATACAACTTCCAGTGGAAAGCTGCAAGCATTAGCACTGAATCCTCCATAATGTTGTACAACTACAAACTACAACTATAACATCACTTTCCCAAGACATGTATTTCATAAGCATAATTACTTTCTTGTTCTTAATTAGTGTTCTTTATGACTCGCTATATTGACTACAGAAAGATGTTTCTTTTACAACAAACTAAATTTTACCTGTTATATACAATAGAAGATTTTTTTTTTTTTAATGGTTTACTTTTAAGAACAATAAATACACTTTTGACTCAGCACTGGTGGAACCACACCAAGAACATTGTATCCAATTCTGGGCTCCCCAGTGCAAAAAACATACTGGAGTTATGGGAGTAAGTCCAGCAAAGGGACTATGAAGATGATTGGCTGGAGTATCTGTCATGCAATAGGCTAATGCCTGAGATTATTTAGTCTGGAGAAGAAAAGGCTCAGTGAGAATCTTCTCCGTGTATAAATAAAGGAAGGAGAGCCAGATTTCTAAGTGGTGCCCAATGAAAGGACAAGAGGCAACAGGGAAAAACTGAAATACAGGGGATTGTTAAATATAAGAATAGGTTTTTTTTCACTCTGAGGAACAAGCAACAGAACAAGCTGTTCATAGAGGTTGCAGAGACTCCATCCTTGGATACATTCAAAACCCAACCCGACACTGCCCTGAGTAACATGCTCTATCTGACTTGTTTTGATTTAGCGGGCTGGGACTAGAGGAGCTCTAGAGGTCTTTTACAATCTCAAGCATTCTGTGATTCTATTTTTAATAAAAGCAGAAATTATTTAGAAAACCTTTCAAAATTAAAGAAAATTAAAGTCCTGCAGTTTACTTACTTTTCTTTAATGTGAAAAACTAAGATTACCAGTAGAGTTTTAAAAGTCCACTGGTTTTCTTATCTCTTTTTCACAGTGTTATTAAAAGAACTGTCAGTAGGTACCAGCAGACAGGCTGTTTTTACGTAAATTTAAACAATTTTTGCTATGACAAAGTAATACTTTTATTTTTCCTCTTTCCATTTGCTCTGCGTTTTCAGATATTAAACTGCTGCTTTTGCAGTTTTTACATACCCATAGTTGCACATTCTCTCAAAAATGTAGAGAAACTTCAAGTAAATATTATTGTTCACATCACTCAACAGGACTATTAAAGCTAGCACTACTGATTTTACTCATGAAAACCTAAAATCTTAAATGATATTACATTTTCTTTCTAAAGAGATCATTTTAAGTATTTTTTCGTCAAGTGCTTTTCTTAACATTTTTTCATAAACTCATCTGCTGTGGCAGTTACAGGGAAAAAAAAATCTAAAAGTTCCTCTCTTCTCCTGCATTTATTAAGAAATGGTCTTCAATTCTGAAGCAAACAGCTCAATAAATAAGGTAATCCTTGTCACAATTTCTCATGCTATGACTGAATCCTGTTCGTTATTCTTTATGAATATCTTCAAAAATCAACTATTATTTTCAAGTCTGATTTTTTTTTGTCACATTTTGCATATTCTCAAGTAACTTAATTTTTTCTCTTCTCAATTCTTGCATCATGAAATGTTAACACAGAACATTCACTGCCAGGAAGCTGTCCCCAGCAGTGTGTAGACTGGATCCCTTCTAGCTTTCATGTGAAATTTCAGATCTTTGTTCACTACTTCAGGGTTTACAGAATTTGAAAACTGGTTTCTCCTCTATTCATTACTCACTACTCTCTGCCTACTTAGCCCTTCTTTTGTGTCATTTCCTTTTCTCACTTTCCCAGAACCTCTGTCTTCTGCAGCATTTCCATATTTTCACCTTTTACTCAGATTACTTTAAGAAATATAAATAATTTAAATAGAAATATAATTTAAATATCCTAAATGTCTCAAAACCAGTTGATGTTCTCAAATAAAAATTTCTCTGGACTTGCACAGATTCGTGACAATTAAACCAGCTATATATTCTGTTCCATCTACTTAGTGTCAAGTTCAATAAGCATTTATAAAACACACTTCACTTCCAGAAGATTCTTCCACAAACCTCCTCGTGTAGTCAGTTTCTATACAAGTTAAAGGACAGACAATTTAGAAATGAATATAGATTCTGCTCCCTCAAAAATAGCCCTACAAAGGAAATGAGAGTCAAATTCACAATTACAATGGACTTCACAGTTTCACAAAGACAGAGTTCAGAGATTAAATTTTTTGTTTATTTTATTTGCCTTTCTCCAGGCATAAGCCGCAAGTCTGTGCTCACATTTGGATGTGCTAATGAGCATGCTCTCAGTTAGATGCAAAAATGCAGGCATGAGTCCCATCCATTATCTTTTATGTTTTATTCACGTGGATCATTGAACAGAGGTGGGAATACTTAAGTAGGAAGTCCATATCTCAAGGTCCAAAGAGACTTCCATTTTGAGTCCTGGGAAGGCTTAACACAGGGATACTTAAAGAATAGAAGATTTAACTCCTCTCCTCTATTTCCCTAGGCAGCAACATCAGCACCAGGCATAATTTGTCTCTGACTTTTAGTAACAAGAACACTTTAAAAAGCTATTCAAATTTATGAGATTTTTAAACCCAAGGATAAACCCTGGCCACAGTTTACACTGAAGCGAGCACTTTAATCCATACAATATTTTCTTACCAAATTATAATCAAGTTTCTGCTATGCAATTTTGGTGCTGCTATCGCTAGCTTTTATTGCTGTATTAAATTGTTAGCAAACAGCTAAAGGCTGCCAGAACAATTTCATAACATCTATTTCCTTTTAATAGTCCTTTGTACGAAACAGCTCTGAAATTATTGTTTACATATTATGGTCAAATAAATGCCAACAAATTCTATTGTTTAGCTTACTGCCATAAGGATGTTTGCAATTATTTTAGTCTTTATTACAACATCATTTTTTAGAATTTAATAATTTAACTACCAGTCCACCACTATCACTGAATTATACTGGTTTTACTTCAATCCTCTCATGCTAAAACTGAGTGATTCTTCAACTTTTAATTATTGGTACCATTTTCACCTTTAGCTATCACTACCATTTCGGCTTCCTCTCAAAACTGGTTTAGCATATGTAGGATGCTGAAACTTTTATAAAGTCCTGAAGCTCTCAGATGCCACACAGTTTTTCCAAGACACGCCCTACTTTTAAAACCCAATTTTACACATTAGTTTTCAGGAAAATGAGAGAGCTGGTTGCTAGTGTTTCACATTTAGCTACAAATATTTAAATTACAATAAACCTCTTCCCAGAAGTTAAGATTATTTTGAATTTGTCAAAGCCAGCATGCCTTTTTGGCCAACCATTAAATAATGTGACAAAACATATTCCAATACATACATTTTCTTTCAAGTAAGTTACTGTGTAACCAAAATTCTATGTTTATTTTCAGTGACTGCAAAGTAAAATATTTTATTCATATTTAGATCCCCCTGAGGGAAACAGAATAACTTACAATGACAACAACCATCATCCAACACATTGAAACTGGATGAGAGAAGGATAAAATAGATGAGGTGCCAAGAAAAGTTCACACATCCTTAAGAAAACAAAAGCAAGAACTGTGTTTTTCAAAGATAAAATTGTATACTGTGCTAGAAACAAGCAAGGCTTTTCATCAGTTCTGAAACACGAAATTGAAAGCTGCCAAAGGATGAATGAACTACACTTTAGACTTACACTTAAGTAATTCTTCTGTCCAAGTATTCTTACATGCATTACTTCAGATACAGACAAGCTCCTGTACAGCCTGAATGGAGAGCTGCTTTCTGTTTCCTCACTCCATAAAATTTTATCCTTTTCCAAGTGACAAGTGCTGACCTTTCATTGTATCATGTCTGCTCATGGTTTGCTCCCTTCTACAATCACTTCTAGCAATATACATCAAAAATGACAAGCAGAAATAAGTGTACTGCATGTGCTGTGTTGTATAGCTGATGTGTAAGGTTTCTGTGACTGTTAATTAGAAAGGATACTTTACTGAATTATCATACTTTGTACATAATTACTGCACAGCAGCAACGTAAGTTAACCCTACAGAGCAAGGTGTTCAATATTGATGCTGGAGATAGGGGCATTTCTTTTCCCCCAAAATCTGTACAATCAAATGTCAGAAACAATGTATATTTAGAATGGCTTCAGTTATCACTTTAAAGCAGAGATTTCTGTATTAGAATTCAAATGCTTGGCCACCCTCCCTCTACCTTCCTAACCTAACTTTTGTTTTGTTTTTAATAAGAAAGGAAAAAGTCAGCAAAACAAAATGTCAACATTAAATCATTTCACAGCATTTTGTGTCAGAAACGTAATGGAAAATGTGCACATCATGGGAAATGTTACTGTTCTTCCAGAACATCTTTTCATTTGGTTCAGGACTCATCCCTCTACATAACTGTGCAGGCACTACCGATGGTTGCTCTCCCTGGGCTTAATTTGGCAGTTGAAGGATTGTGGCATTTTCAGGAAACCACAGTGCAGTGATTTTAGTGGTTATCCATCTGAAAGTGATGCTATGATTTAGAATAATTGCTCTGTTTATGTGCAATGGTAAAAGTCAGTTACCACACCATATTCCAATGTCAGTTTACACTTTCCTGACTATTTCCCTAATACAACATCACATCCGATGTCAAAGTCAGAATTAGAGGGATTTAGTGTTCCTGTTCCTAAGCAGTAAGTGCACATGCAGTACAGTACCACTGCTGTATTTAGTTTAACTGACAATTGGGTAAGGAGAGGAGCAGGAGGGAATGGGCCGAATTCAGCTACTTAATCAAAGCACGCTGCACATTAATTTACGCTCGACCTTTACATTGTTACAACCAGCAATATGAAAAAGAAAAGAGAAACATATTAGTCTTTGCTAAGAGTTTTTTGATATTCTTGAAGAAAACATAAGCTTTTCCTTTTTTCTTTTTTTTTTCTTGCATATCCTTTCCACATCCTTTCCTCTCAGAACTAAGAGAATTTATTAGGCCTTTCTCAAGATTAAGTCAGAGATAGGCTTAAATATTTATTTGTAACTTTATAACTTAAAAAATCCATTCAAGGGTAAACGTTCAGAAAAAATCTCAAGAAGAAGAATGAGGTTGTTACAAAGTATTGAAGTCCTACCTGGAACATTCAGTGATACTGAATTCCTGTCCTAATACAGAATCTTGTCTTTGGCATTTTAAGTGGCTTGAAGCAAATCAGATACAAAAATTTAATTTCATTGAGATGAGAATGTTAAGCAATGACACAAAGTGTAAGTAATACTAATAGTCTCAGCTGTTGTAAAGGCAATTCAGTTTTACAAATCGGACGCAAAGCAAAATCTGAATCCAACCCTTGGATATGGCACAGATGAAAAAAACAAAAATTAAGTGGAAAAAAAAAAAACAAAAAATTCAAAATTGTGCAGAAGAAAGGAACAAAACTAATAGTAAGGCAGAAAAATAAATGAAAAATATATAACTCTATTTTACAAATTCCTAAATTTTGCATCCAGAAAAATATTACTTTTGTAATAGACATTAGTCTAGATTATTTGATCTGTAATTGCAGTGACCACACTAGCAGGGAACTACAGTAAGACAAGTCGACCAAATCTAGTCGACATCAAAATCATGCTGAAGTACAAGAAATAAACCCTACAGTTCTATTCCTTTTCCCAAAAAACAAAGACATTTTATAAGAAGACTGATATTAATGTCACAATTCTCAAATTGTCCATTTAGATGTGATTACATGCAAATTATTTCAACTACTTCAAAATAACGTTCAATATTAAAACTTCTCTTCTTAGATAACCTACCAAAAAAGCTGTGTTTACCAAATACATTGTAACGCTGAAGAAGCATTACAACTAAATGGGTTTTTTTATTGTTCATTTTAGTTTTTTTATCTGTTTAAAAGTATCTTCTCCAGTAAGAAGCTTTGCCTATCACTCAGCCTATAGCACAATTAAGCTAAAAAGAACAATAATATCCCAAATACATGTAGATTATCTACAGCCTCTCAGATAATAATACTGTACGTAAAATTCTTGATTTAGACCCAAATTAGCAAAAACTTGCATGCAACTTGCTCCATTTATTTATTAATGAAATTAATGCCATTAGTGCAATTAATACTATATAATACTATATAATACTATATAATACTATAATACTATAATACTATTATATGCCATTTTAATAATGTGAAGAATAAGTCTGGTCAATGCTGAGAAAAGCGACTCAATGTCCTTAAGCTCATTGCACCTCTAGCTGCTTTTCATGTACGAGCTTCTCTGGTAACACAAAAAATCCCAAAACACACAAACCCCACACTCTCACAGTGTTCCAAGACAAAATTAGTTTTGAATAGTGTAGATGAAGTTTTGTACCCAAACTTCAGACTACCTACCAAAACCCCACACAGATTAACTAACTACAGATCAAAGAGTTTTAAAAGTATTGGGCAGTACTAACAAAAATGAGAAAAAATGCATGTGGAACAGTAAGCATCACCCTTCTGCATACTAAGATTTCTTATTCAAACAGCCCATAACTCACACTACAGTTCTGTGAAGAGAGATTTAATTCAGAAAACTGACTGCACAGATGTGCATTTGACACTAATTGTGACAAGTCAAAACTGATGCTGCAACATAGCATTTAAATGGTTATTGACGACTGCTGTGGTCTTCTATCACATCATTTTAATGCCTGGACATGAACATTCTCAGGTCATAAATTTCGTAACTATAAATTTCAGTCTTGTGGCTCATGTAGCAATGGCTCAGCTTAACAATGCAAAACAACTGAATTGGTAATGAATTTGACATTTGCTTTCTGAGTGTGCTGTACTATGAAATCTTCTGATGTGATAAGCTCACTGCACTGAAAGTGACTGAACCAGCTTGGCCCGAATGAAGGAGTAAGTGACACATTCAAATGCCAACTGAATTGAATTATTTGATGCAGTTTGATGTAAGAAAAAAATCTTAAGAATGCCCACTAAAAAAACAAGCTACTGACTCCATTCCTATGATATTTTTGCAGTCATAGCCTATTACTGGTAACCACACTGAGAAATAATTTGGTATGTCATGATTTTCTCCTCTTCCATCACAAACTGCAATTTCAAGATCTGCATCTTGTTTCATTAAATACTTTTAATCTTCCGATGGAGCACCTCATTCAGTGACTGCTTTATCTAAAGAGGCCACTCACTACTTATAGCAAAGAACCTCTATATCATATTTTTTCATTTTATAAATTATTATAAATCCTAGTAGTTACAGAATGCAAAAAAAGGAGCAAAGGTCTCTGATACATGTATTTCCTAGGGCAATCAGAAAAATCATAAATAAATTCTGAGATACATAGCTGTTCAGAGAACAGATAACAACTGCAAAATACAGTTTCAAGCTGTTATTTACAAACCCATGATTGCAGCACAGACTTGATCAAGCAGCTGTAACTGAAGGGGAAAAAGGGATAACTATATATTAAAAATTCAGTAATAAAAAAAAAAAAGCAAAATATTTCTTGTTAGTGGAAAACAAAGTAACCCCATAGAAAGATCCTCTTATTTATGAGTGGCTATCTTGTTGCTTATTTCTGAAGTTCATGACACTGCTACAGAAGCTTTTTGGATCAGCATACTTCAAATATCAATACTAAGAACTTCTGACAATTAATGAAGAGTATAAACTTCTACTGTTCACTAAGCTTCTACAGATTAAAGCCCAGTATGAACTTCAAGAAGGTTTGACTGACAGATCACTAAACAGCCCAAAAAATAATGTGAAGAAAAACAATCGGGGAATGCTCACACTGCTCTCCCCTATTCACTTGTAAGAAGAACACTAACAAACCTCATCAACTATCACAATAATACTCCAACAGGGATTTAGTACTTCCGTAACATTGAAGACAGACAAATATGCATTTTTCCTCTATTCTAGATACTTTAAGGATGTATACTTCTTCCCAGTGTATTAATAGGAAATGTCATTAAATAACCCCAAAAAATCAAAGAAACATTTTTGTGGAGCATGCAGGGGGAATCATGCTTTGCCGTTCCTGTGTTTGATCAGAAAGCATGGTAGGCCAGATAATTTCTCATGCAGTTTCGCTCTCCTTTGCAAAACGAAGGCTCAATGTTAAACTTTACAGAAAAATTACATCAGATTGTCCTGTAAATATTTTTCAGCCTGAATTTCTTAATTCTGATAACAGAATTGAATGGTAAAAAAGTCTTTTAAACATGGAAATACCTCCAAAATTTCAGTTTTGGGCCATTCCTACATTGACTACCCCTAAGATAGTTCCTTCAAGACTACACAGTATCAAGAATCAAACCAGAGGTGGAACACAAAATCAGTAACCAAAGATCTGAGCTTCTGTTATTTAGATGGTTTAAATTTCCCCAAAAGTAAAACAGCAAAACAATCAACTGAGAAAGGTAACCCGGGCTTCAATTCCCATTTTGCTGCCTCATTCCAGGAAAATAACAGACAAGTCTACTGAAGAAATCCATTAGGTAACAGGTAAATAGATTGATGTCTAATTAACAGAAAACCCAAGGGTCTGCCATGCACTTTTTGCAAATGTTCCAGGCATGAGGAGCTTCAGGTAGCTGGAAGCCCAAATACAAATGCACCCAGCAGTCTGCTTCTAGAGAAGCCCTGAATGACAGCAGTGTAATTCTTATTACCAGACCTATTCCTGACTCCTAGGTACTTGGCAAGAGAGCTGCACAATGCCTACAGGTTTTTTTGTAATGTCTGCCCTAGCATATGGATTTACAGAAAGTAAAATGCAGTGCAAATTCAGTTTGAATAAAGCCCTCTGCAAAGAAAATGCGCGTTTGTCATCATACGTACTATCCTGCAACCTAGAATAAAAAAGAAACACTTTTGAGAAGGCAATGCAATGAAGAATTATGCAAAAAATGATCTAACAGGTAACTCAAGCAATTAGAAAAGTTATCAAATGTGATTTAATCAGATTTAATCCCTGTAAATTTTATAGCAGAAATAAACTAAACAACTGAATGTTACATTTCCTTTCATTCTCTTATTTCACTCCAATAAAATAATGCATTTTTAATCCTCTGTAACACACAAGATTGTTGCAAATTGTGGCTTAACTAACATTTTCCTTGTGATTAATCCCTACATTAGTGGTCTTGAACTTCTGTGGTAACTAACAGGCTTTCAATCACTATGACAGACTGTGAATTTTGTTGCAGTGCATTTAAAGTAATGAATAATTAATGTACTTGTTCTGGAATAAACTTCAGCTCACGAAGAGATTCAAAACTAACAGCTAAACAAATAAGGAAGAAATCCTTAACTTGAAGTTTGGCATGCCCCTTTGCATGGAAATTTAAGAAATAAAAATGCAAAGGTAAACCTATACAAGACAAATACAATTAAGGAAATCTGGTGAGAGACATTTTTGGAGAGAAGATCTCCAGAGGATTCAAAAGAGACTGTCTAGAACACACTTTCTGTCAAAAGCAGAATTAAAGCTGACCACTGTGTGCAGCTAAGCTAATCTTTTATACAGTATAAATTATCATCCTAAACTTGATACATACGTTTGTAGCACCAGAATCACAGATGTTGCACACGTTTTGAAGATTTTCAGTTACAGTATGATTGGATAACTCATACTATAGCCAACCTTATAGTTAATTTTACTCAACCACTTCTTTTCTTAGTAAATATGACACTGCATATATTTTATTATTTCTCCTTTCCTACTGCTCACCTTCCCTGCCTTGATACAGTGACTGTACATGCAGCACACTAGACTTGCTTGAAAAGTGAGAGAGTATATTGGGAAAAATAAGTACTTTTACATTTAGCTTATTTCCTAGTAAATATATCCATTAAAATAAATACTACATACATGCTTAATAATTTGCTTTGCAGATTTATGCTTTTTGAATACTTTATAACCAGCATTCAAATCAGTGCTTTCAACAAATTCTATTCTCTATTCTTTGAAATACATGACCTTCATATTTTTTACCCTCTCTGTAATGCTGAAGTCACAATTTTGCCTCAGTTACTGAAAATCAAATGAAATGGAAAATTCTAACTTAACTGACAATATAGAAGAAAAAATACATAAAACTACAAAAGAATGAACTATATGCTTGCTCTAAATTCTTGAAGAAATCAAGTGTTTTACAGAGATTTCTTTAACCTGGTTTAGGCCCATACAAGAACGATACTCAAATTCTATTCTGCTTTTCTCAAATCTACTACTGAGATGCCAGTTTTATCTAATTCATTACATTCCAAAATATTACCCAAGCACATCTTAAAGCCAACAACAGAAGCTATATTTAATTTTTTTTTAATAGCAGCAGTTGAAAACTGGTTTATTTTTGAGAAGAGACCACTTCTTTAGAAGGGAAATAATTTAGAAATCTTCCCTTGAAAGTTTTTGAACTGGATTAGCTTTTGTATTCTTCTTTACAGAACTGTTCTATATATTAAGACTACTTTAATTCATCTTAATTTTTTATATTACTAAAGCAGATTTTACAGTAATATTGTGCTAGAAGCACTCATCTGTACAGTGCTACAATATGGAGGGCAGGTTTTACCTATTACATATTCAGCCAGCTGAAAGACACTTCTTTATCCATGTTTCTACTAAATATGGGGATGTTCTACAGAGAATTATTGGGGAGCTATTTTTAAATATCTGCATGAGTGAATTACAGCAGCATTAAAAAAAACCCAAAAAACCAAAATAGGAGGTACTTATGAATCAAGCAATTCCTCTGCAAGATCTATACTTCTAGGCAATTCATGTGAGACTGTAATTAAGCACTCAGGAAACCTATTAAATGTCTAAACTATATATGACTTCAAAAGATTCACAAAATGAAAAGAAAAGCATTGCATCTGAATTCTTTCTGAAACATACAGCAGAGGTCAGCTCTAAAAACAAACAGAACCTTTAAAATTATTTTGTGGGTTTCTTAGAAAATTCACCTTTCACAGCTTTAGAAACTCCTGTACTTCAATGTATGTCTTTAATTTCATGCAAATGTTGCCAATATTTGATAACTGGTTAAGACTGAGCAGTATATTTTTATAGGTACCCTCTGGTTTCTCAATACTTTAGTTTCAAGCACACAGTATAGCTCTTTTAACTCTTCTCTCTTTTTAAAAAGTTCTGTGTCTTCATGCCCTATATCAAACCTATCTGTGTCAAATACAAAATATTTTAAAAACTCCATCTTTTATTACTATTTCTCTCAAAACTCAGTGACAGGTCATTTGAGTAAAAGATACTCAAAATCCACACTTTTCTCTAATTACAGCTATAGCTTTCTCACTTATTTATAATGACAGTTACAGATCCAACTTTGCCTCATTTGAGTCTCATTTGAGTACATCATTTCAATTAACTTTTCACTGTTAGATCTGTAAATCTTGACTGTGCCACTCACTCTTCTTGTAAATGGTAAAAATTGCAGAATTAATTAGTTCAACAGAATTTACACAGACATGTATAGAAGAATTTATAAAATAAATTCACTGTAATTTCTAAAAAAAAAAAAAAAAAAAAAAAGCCATCACGTAAGGATCACAAGACTGATCTTTTCTAGTGGACAAAACGACAAAATCTGAACTTTCAGTTCTAGTGCATGCTACTATACTGAAAGAGCCTATCTATATCTGACATCCCTGATTAAATAAGCACTATCCTGACATGTCTGTACTACATACATATGGCTAACTATTAGCATATATAAAAGCAACATGTCAGTAAGTTTTAGACAAAAGCTAATAATTAAAGATATCCTAATTTTTGTTACTATAGTCACTAAGGAATAGTTCAGTCAGTTAGTAAAGCATTATAATTCATCAGAATGAAATGCACTTTTTAATGAAAAATCCTTCCATAGTCATTTATTGATTTTAAACCATATGAACAACAGGTTAAGTAAAGCCACTGAACATATAACAAATAATTCCTTAACCATCCAATGCTACCCAGAAGCAGCTAAAATGGAGACTAAAAAAAAAAACATTCCAATAGTCACACAGTAATAAGTAGTTAAATTATATTTTTTTGCTCCAGATTCATTGCTAAATAGATTACTATTATAAATTATGAATTTCTGCTGCACTATTTGAAATATGAAAAAATTGCTTATCTTCCTCTAATTCCTACTCAGATAGCGACTCTGGAGCCAGGGCCAAATAAATTTTAGAAAAACTTACAATTTTTAAAAGCAGCTTGTCCGAGTGTCATGTAACTAGCCCTGCCTGTGGTTAACACAGGGCAGGAAAAGACAGAAGGTCCTCCAAAATTATTCCTTAAATCTGCGGTTTCACCAGTTACATATTTCTATTTAACTTAGTGATGAACTTCTCTAGTCAGAAAAATCTCTTGTATAACATCACCACAACCCCCCTTTTCTTAGTTACAGATGGGCTGGCAAGGCAGAAAATTAAATCTAGGAATTTTTGTGAAGACCAAAGACATTAAAAAAGATCTGAGAAATTTTGGGCTTTACTAACAGACAGTACCAAACAAACAGATATTGAAAAAATACTTTTTATACTTTGTTTTCCCTCCTAAACATATCTTGCTTGCAAGGAACCCTTGCATTTAAAACACTATTTCTACCACCACAAAGGAGTCCTGCATGATGGTACAGGGAGAAGAAAGCAACAGGGCAGGCAGAGGGTTGCTCCTACCACTTTGTGACAACGCAAAAGAAAATAAGCTTCTGAAAACTCTCTCTGACATAGTAACACTCTGTGGATCACTCTCCTACACATCTTAGGCTGCAGAGTTACCATAATTTAGTAATTATCAAAAGTAAGCCTCCACAGCTCTTTAGAAGCAGTGGTAATCTAAACCAGATAAAGTTGAAGCTATTTATAGGAATTATCTGAAGAATGGCAAGTTATAAATTTATATATTTTTTAAAAAGTAATATGGAAAATAAGATTTAAGGAAATATTTTTCAGAAAATTATGAACAAAGGATTAGAACATAACAAACTCCTTCTCCTATGCAGGAGTACTGTTCTTGGCCTAATTATGAGGATGATTTTTAAGAGAACCTGTTGGATTTTCGGATGTAATATGTTTATTTTTGGCCCATCTAAATTACTACTAAAATTTTTTCCTGTAGTAAACAAAACATAACACTAATTTTCTACCATTATTTTTTAACTGCAACTTAAATATACAGCTCCTCATGGCATTTCCTCATCTTATCCTTTATGTCCTCCAATGTGGTATTTAAGACTTCTAGAAAAAGCCTGAAGAAAAAACTAATTCACTGCCTTTTTCACAGTAAAGCACAGTATATGTTTTACCAGGATTCCTTCCCACAACAAAATAGTCTTCCTGCATCTTTTATTTCTTGCAAACTATAGGGCTTAAGAAAGCCCTTTATCTTCTCATGGGCAGATAAAAACATGCTGCCACCAGTTCTCATCAGTGTAACTGCACAAACAATCCCTGTAACACCCCCCACTATTTCACAGTCTGGTTCTGAGTAGGATCTAGGATTACCCAGCAGTAGCAGCTTGTCTATATATGAGAGTCACACAGTTACTGATGAGCTTGTAACAGGCACTCTGCCTCCAATTTGGAAATACAACTGCACTCTGGCACACAGCCTTGAAATTTTATCAACTTCTATGGGAAATCATATGCTGTGATTGATACTAAAACCAGCTACTCTGAGTATGTACAAGACATCTGTATCTGTGACACATCCTGATTCTTGCCTATGTGTTGCTTGCCTATGTCATCAGTGATTCTGACTTCTCTCATAACTCTGACTCCCAGAAATAAACTAAAATACTTATTTTGGAGTAGTCCTTCCAGTTAAAAGCAACAATTATATGTGACCTAAAGAGAAGAACTTGTCTAGAAAAATCTGGTCAAAACGTACAGGACCTAAATACAACACACTTCTTTTAATCTGAACTTATCAGATCATTTTAATGAAATCTCTGTAGATTCAATTAAAATCCACCTTCTGATTGATAAGGTCCATGATTCTTCTTTCAAGAATTGTGAACAGTTTCTACAGCTTTGCAAAGAGGCTACAATATGAGCTATAAAGTCAAAATTGGAAGAAGTTGCGCTCAGTGGTAGCTATTTAATAGCAGCTATTCTACACTTTTAATTAGATTTCTGCACCTACTAAAATATCACTCAACGGGCTTTTTTTCATTTCTGTTTCAGATAAGAAACATGATTATCCAACCCTTTCATGATCTGCATTAATGGAGGTAGCATTAATACCTTTTTGAAAACTTAAATTCCTCGTAATCCACATTTCAGCTCGTAAAATTGTTGATTATTTTAATTCAATTACTTTTAGGATGCTCATGTAGCTTTAATATCATTAAAATGCTGGTTTACCATTCTGACCTGCTCTAAAGCATTGACAATTCACCCTGATGGGAAAAAGTTAATTCTCCTGTGTTAGAAAAACAGATTATCTTGGTTATTTAAAATATAAATATTTTTGGCAGATCAATAAGTTAATCTAGTCAGTATTTCTGATGTAATGTTTCCCCAAGATAAGGGGAAGAAATTTATTTTGTTTTTAAAAAATTCACTTTCTTCATTTTAATCATGACAGAGTGATAAAGATGGGACTTTAACTCCTCATACGGTCAGAGTATCAAACCTACCTGACTAGATTTTCATTGTCTCCAGTGCCTTTGCAGGTAGCACACTCAGTCCTTAAATCCTCTGACTTGGGCTTCTTTTGCAGCACAGACTGCCGTTGCCTTCTTTCTCTGGGAATACGCTCCTGTCACAGCGCAAGGCAAAAAGAAAGGAATGGGGGGAAAGGAGGGAAGGAAAGCAAATATTTTCAATTATGGCATGGAAGTAACACTTCAGCCCAAAGTTTAATTTTTTGTGAAACTGTTAAAAAAAACAAACAACAAAACACTATATTCCAACCTCAGGTTTTTCTTCTTCAGGCACAAAGCTTCGTTTTCGTCCTCTAGTTCTCTAGAAGAGAATATATTTAAAATTCAATGTTAGGCAACAGAATGGTATGGCTATTTACCTATTACTCCTAACAACAACAAAAACATACTGCAGGAAATAATTTAAAGCATCACCTACAGAACGAGTGCCAGACAACTACACTAATCACATTCTGGATATAAATCTATAGAATTAGCCAGAAAGTAAATATAAACACTTGAGCATGCTAAGTCTTGTTCTTAAAAAGATTGCCACTAGAATTACAAATATCTTACAGATTTTGCACAAACTTCCCAAAACTAGTAATTTGAAAATTGATATGACCAGTGAATTAAAATAAATTCATGGAGCAGTAAAATGTGCTCTGTTTTTAAGCCAAGTGATAAGATTAAAAAAAAAAATCAAAATTAAAAATTTTATCGAAACAGAAAACTCAGATTTTGAGGAGTAACAAGAATTAAAGCTTTCAAACTGGAGCTTACTATAATGGATATATGGCAAATGCTTATAAAGCTGTAGCATATACCAACATATGACTGGTACACAATAGATGTTTCTGACAATTCTACACAAAAAGTAGAAATTATTTCAGTATTTCAGATGGCAAAAAAAATATAAATACCAACAGTGTGGAGGACAAGAGGTGTCCACAGACTCTAACAGCAAGTTCCAAAGGTTTACAAACACCTCTTAAGTTGCTACACACAACTTGACTGAGTTCAGGTTCAGTCACTACATTTTATCTTTAAAACAGCAGATTACTAACCTGCCTATGTTATATGAGTGCCACAAGCTGACAATATCACATTCTTTCCTTCTGGTTTAATAAGGGAAGTATATTAGAAGGGATGTGGAAGGAAGTAAGAAACATCAGAGACCACTCCAGTAACCCAAAATGTCAGAAACACTCACATAAATAACATAAATATATAAAAAATCATGAAAATGCTTGTTTTTCTGGGAGGAAATCATCACAGTAGGAGTAATTTATCATATGATAAAGGAAAGCACTGACTACTTTACGATTTCTTAAAACTTTTTTTGAAGCAGCAGGTGTTCACTTCAGAAAAACTAAAAAAACAGCTCATCAGAAAAATCTTAGACCAGTTTAGAAGCACAAGCAGTCATAAATCCAATTGAGAAGAAGCTAATAATATCATGCTTCTCCTGTTTGGGTCCTCTTTGAAGGTGATTTATACTAGCTTCAAATTCAAGACAGTTCCCTATTTTTTTTTTGTTTTGTTTTGTTTTACAGATTTAGATACAGCTACACTGCAAATAAACCTGCCACTTCAACACATCTACAACTTTATTCTTATGCAGATTTTGATCTGTATATGTTAAAAACGTTCTGTTTGGGAAGACTTTCCTTTTTTAGACAAGAGTTAACACTACAGTAGCAATGAATGCAATTGAATGGAAAAAGCTAGTCTACTTCATGGCTTTTTAGAATACTTTAATTACCATTAGAATTCTCTTTCACATTTCCCTAAGGGTGATTTATTAAAAAATGTAAAATCTTATCTAATACACACCAATATTTACTGTACATTTAATAATTGAGGTGTGCTACATTCCACAAGCCACACAGTAGATACCCAAGTGCCCAAATTTGGAAAAAGTGATTTACTACAGGTAACTGAATTTATCAATGTAATATTAGAGGTATTAATGTAACATGGGCTACATGTCAACTACATGTTAAACAATCCAAGGTCACTGCAAATTAAAACTAGATAAAAGAAAAGTTTGATCAGACACCAGCATACTAACTGCCAATTTTACTACTTTCAGCCTCTGGAATTAGTCCTAAGAACATTTACAAAGTTAAATAATTTTAAGTTGTGTAGGCCCTCCTGAATGCAGCTGTGTACAGGTTATAAAGAAGTAAGTATAATGGTGCATGCCAATAAAGGCAGTGTTACGGTCCTCACTCTTCATGTTTAAGCAGCAAGAGAAAAGAGTGTAGGCCTTGTACCATCAGAGTAATGCTATCTTGAAAACTGATACATAATTTGGAAATCTAGGTAACAATGACATTACTTTTGACTCTAAATAGAAAGTATTACAAATTAATAACTCCATTTTAAGGAATAATGAGACATATTTAAACTTCAGCAAAATGGAGATGTAAGATTTATAAATAATTTAGTCACTTTTGCCAAGAAAATACTGGTTTTGACCTGTATAAAGTGCTGTATAAAGTGTTATGTATATGACCAGGAATGTCACACTAAATTACACTTTCATGATCATTTTGTTAGCTTTCTAAATCTTCAAACATACTTGAGTTTGTTCGATAATCACTAGAAAACAAACATTAAAATCAACATCTTTAGCACACATACTTGTAGGATATTTTATATGCTTTGAAAATAACAATTTTACACTTTTTTTTCCAAACAGACCTCCATAGTTAAATATATTTGCAATGTTTCTGCTCAGATCATTTTACTATTGCCAGCATTCAACATGGAAAATAAGATCGAATTTGCGACTGAAAATTGAATATTCTTTGATTTTCAGCAACAGCCCTCCAATAATTTGACATTTGTCATTTTACATATGTTGTCACTATAGTTACCTTACAGGTTAACTGGAAATAATCAGGTAAATCTGGATTACTATGTTCAATATCATTCACTGTTGTTTGCCTCAAAGTACTGCATTTTAAATTGCTTTGAATAATTTCTGTCATTAGCAGGCTCAGAATGAAAACATCAGAGATTAAAAATATAAAATATTAGAGCTGCATGTACTCTCCATAAACAATTTAAAATTTAAGACTTGGTATTTAAAAGTAGCTAAAGGACCCTTGTTATTAAATGATATATATTACAACTGAGATAAACTTGTTCATATTCAAAACTTACTATGCTAATCCCGTAAAAGATGCATATAAAAACTGATTTTTTTTACTCAAAATACCTGGCAATTCAATACTAGAGAGATACAGGGAAATCCTCAACCGAGGGAATCATAAAATGGAGCAAGACAGTTTGGAAACGCAGGGACGAATTTCTCAAAAGTGTTCGAACAGTAAGTCAGGGAAGCAAAGACACATTATCAGCACCCAAGCAAAATCCCAATTAATGCCACTGCTGTCCCAGCAGCTTTTTTATTTTACTGCAGATGGTAGAAATGCTGTAAAACTTCTACCATTTGGGATGGACAACTCAGTCCAGATCAAAACAGAGCAAGGTATGGATAAGAGAGATGCAACCCATACACAGCAACTGTGACAAGGTGACACTTTAGGAACAAGAATAATAATTTTTTAAGAGTACTGAACAATGGAAAGTGGTTCAAAATATGCACCTATAAAATTTTCTACATGTAGAAATAAAAGATTATTTCAAATGTTGACATTTAACGACCACTTTGTCTTTGGTTGTGTTTCATCCTAAGTTCTGCACTTGCACAGCTTTGGAATTCATTCAGTGGGCACTCCAGTAAGGGCAAGGTGTACTATGTGCTCAGACACCTCCCCACTAGTAACAGTGAGACTCCAGCCACTGAGCTCTGGAGCCCACAGCATCAGAGTGGAATCACCATGCAGTTCTGTTTAATATATAGGCAGCTGAACATTTCAAATTAGATGTCTATAGCTAAGGGCTGATTCTGTATAACCTTAACTGACCCAAAAACTCGGACAAACATGCCAAGCTCATAACAAGTGCAAACTCTATTTTTCATTTCATTTCTTTCACAATTATGGCAGTGAAATAATACAAATAAAGGAATGAATTGATGCTAAAATCAGTCGAATTAGTAAAATCTGACCTCCTGATACTATACCGTATTTCTATTCCTCCCCTTCTTTAAGTGACTTCTTAACCTCTTCTTCTCTAGTGCATCCAAAACACACCTCCCACCATATTCCAAAGTTCTCCCTGTGTTCCCCAACTAAAGTGAGAACCTTTTGCGTACTCAGGCCTCATCCTTCCCATTCAGCTGCTCTAATAAATACTCCAGCACTTAGTTACCCTAGGCATACATAGCTCTCAATCAAATACTGTAATAATGGGTCTACCAGTTACTAAAGGCAATGCTACCATAGTAGTGGGCAACTGACTAACTTATTTTCATTAGGAAATCCAGTTAAAAGCTATTATTTTTTGAAATAAACAGGCCAAAGATTTAGCTGCTGCATCACAAAGCACATACCTTACATTGAACTGAAAGAGAAAAATAGTACTTTATTTCATTAGCAATGCATCCCAAAATAATCTGAGCAGCCCAGGAAAGGTCAACGAATTCAAATTAAGATGCCAGCATAAAATAGAAATATTTTTAAACAAGAACAAAAGAAACAATTTGATAAAAAAGTTAAAAATTATGAAAGAGAAAATAGATTAAATTCTTCTTATTAGTCTCTTTTAGCATAACATGTTGAAGGGAAAGACATACCTCATCAAATAAACTGCTAATTAAACTCTTTAAAATCCTGTACAATTATGTTCCTTGGGTAAAGAAACTGAGCCATTTGATTCAATGAAATCATCAAGGTGAAGGCAAGACATCTTTTCCTGACCATATCTCACAAAAGGTTTAGACTTCATAGCAATTTTAATCCCCTTCCTCTAAAAAGAGCAATGCTCTGAATAAATGAAACCTAAAGATTAACAATGTCCTTTTTTGTTTTTATTTCAAGGCTTACCATCTGTGGAGGTTGGAGAACCATCCCACACTATTAAGGTATACCCCATTTCACTTATTTCAGTTATTTCATTAACTTCTGATTTTTCATTTAATAGTTGCACAAGAGAAAATCCGACCTCTTGCCTATTGTTTTAAAAATTCCCACAAAACATTACAAGAGTCCCTACAGAGAAGCAGTGGTAGGCATCACATGCAAACAGTTATCAAATCTGGAAAGAAAGAGAAGTAGTGAAACACCCAACATTGGTTTGCTCCTCTCTAATCTAATTTGCAATGATCTAGGTTGACAGTTACAGTATGATATCCCATAAAATACATTTCATTTTATAATATACAATAGACAATGCAAGTAATGAAACACAATTAAGAAAGAATATTAGAGAAAGCCTAGGAAGAAAGAAAAAAAAGAAAAAAAAATAGGAGAACTAGAGCATACACTTCCACAGCCAAGGGAAAGATAAATAAAAAATTGGCTTCTTTCAGCCATCGCGTTTTGTGTCACAGAAGTATCCATCTGTGCTGTGCAGCATTCTGCTGTTATGGAGTGGAAACTTGCATGTTAGCTTAGGGAATTAGAAGAACCAGGACTTAAATGGCTAAAAAATAGAATACTGACACAAGAAATTAATAATGAATGATGAAATAAATGATATAATGTGACACAGATCAAATGCATGAGGGTATGGTGTGATGCATGAGAGGAAAGGGTGAACTCAAGACACGTTAAAAAAATCAGAACATTAAAATCCCTGTCCAAAATGGAATGAAAATATGCTGAGGGAAAATGTGATCAACAATGGGATCAAACCCAATAGCAGGAGAAGAAGAAAGACTGAAGTGGGAATCTCCATTTTGAACTTGGAAAAGCTAGAAGTGAATGTTTACATTTCATATTTTTTTAATAAGCAACTGGACAACAATATGAAACACACAAAATGAAGAAGATTAGATAATGCATTGACTATAAGATTTTGAATATTCTCAGAAAAATGATTTCCATACATGAGATAAATGAAAGACATCTATAAAGGAACAAATAAAGCCTAGGATGAACCCCGTAGTCTTTGAAAGGAAACAGACTGTTTGCAAAAGGAAACAAAGCAGCAAAGCAAAGCTGCAAAGGAAACAGTCTGTTTGCCATCACTAACAGATGCAACGAGTTGATACATTAGCTTCCAGGTGGGAAAGCACAATGGTGAACAGGACAGGATAGGTGCCAACATAACCCAAAACCCCTATGGCTGCCACCAAACCTCACTGTTATGTTTCATTGTTTATGCTTTAAACCAATTCATCCAAAGACAGCAGTAGAAGGCTGACTGTTCCCTTGGAGCACTTTTGCTTTGCCAGTTGGAAGAAAAAAACCCAACATGATTGATCCAGAACTTGTAAACTGACCAAAAGAGGAGAGGTGATTCCCAAAAGTCAGAAGCATATGCTCTTTGTGAGCTTTTTCTGATATGGTCCTAGAGGATAAAAGTGCATACTGTCACCTATTTAATTTCTTGTTCTACACAAGAAGATACAGAGGAGTTAACAATGTTAACAATACATGGAAAAGAGTATGAAATACTGAAAGCATCTGTGGTCAGTGGCAAGGGTTCAAGTCCACTCCACATAAAGTGAACTAGCATGGTTCTGGATTTGATCTCTTGAATCACAGTTTTTCAGAAGGTCAATGGTGATTTCTCTATGGTAATTTCAAAAAGTTACTTGAGAAAGAAAATATAAACATAGAAGGGGTTAGACCACAATGACATTTAAGACAACATAAGTCATTCCCAGTCATTTGCCAAAGTTGTATTAATTCTGCCAACTATTTCAAACACCACAACAGAAAAAGCACTGCTCCCAGGTCCTCCTTTGCTTACTATGTTAACTGGTTAGAATTTCCTTTAACTGTTCGCACACGCACACAAAGGCAGCAAAGAGGCCCAGCACACCTGCTTATGCCATTCCAGCTGGGTATTTTAGGTAATTTAGGGATTTCACTACATTAGCATGCATGCTTCTGCTTGCAGACAGGAAAGATGGTGATCCTTATTATGCTCATGCTTCTAAACCTCTTGGATGCCACAGAAACAATATGGTCATATACACAGGGCTCTTCTTTCCAGCACTGAGTTTCTGAGACCCCTAACAGTGCTGGTACTACAAAGTAAGTATTACTTTTCTTTGCAAAGCTGAGCACAGGAAATTTAGTTGGTACTCCAAGTGCTCTTGGAGTTTGGAGGCACAGGATATCATTAGGAAAACATGCATTTTCATTTGACCATTTCATATAAATAATTCAAAACTAGTCTCAGATTTCCTATTTAAAAAATTAATGAAATTACTGAAGACATACCTGGCTTTCAGAACTATCGGTACTATGATAATTTCTTTCCTCTGCAAAAAGTCTGTAGCTGTTGTTTTGTGTGTGTGTACTAATCTTAAGAGGGAAAAATGTGAAGAACTTTAGATGTGTTGATTTTTGGAGATCTATAAACCTCCCATTTCTTGTTAGAAATAACAGCACATACTGTTTATGTTTCCATGACAGACCTGTGGCTACAGTAACTACTTGAAAAAGACACATAGCTGTCTTTTACACATGCTGAAATGCACAGGGAAGAGGATCAGTATAAGATTACAACCATGTTTTAATTCTGAATCCTATGCAAATTCTTCAGACATTTTCATTTCTAGCTTGCATCAAGTTGTAGCTGACACACTAACGATATACTTTCACAGTTTTACCTTTTCTCAAACTATGGTTCATAGATACATATCACACACATCAAAAACCTCCAAACCTCGACTCTTTCTTATGCAGCCTTTCTCATATACTGCTAAGGATAATCTAAAGACAAAAAAAAATAAAAGGAATCAGTAAGCATTAGAAGGCTATATAATCATTCCAAACAAAGAGGTCATGGCAAGGAGAATTTCATTACTACAGAACAGAAAATAACTCTGGTATGAAACACAAGCAAAACAGAACACACTCAGAAAACAGAATTGGGAAAACTTTCACTATACCGTAAAAGTGTCTTGAAGAAATCACTGCACTAACTATCAATAGCATGCATAAAACAAACCACAAAAGCCTGTGAAAAAAGCCACACAGGTTGAAACTGCACAAATAATGTGTTCACTATCCTGTTACACATTAACCATAACCATTCTGCCAAGATAGCAATTTTTAATCCATGACGTCGCCCACCCCTTATGAAAAGTTAGAAATTACAAACTTCCTTTGCCAATGAAAAAGTTATGATGAAACCAACAGCAGAAAAAAATCCTTTTGACACTCTTTGCTTTGTTAAAAGGCAGAAGAAGTGTTCAATTGATGGCACTACATAGGCATAAAATTATTTTAAATAAAGGTAAGGACTGCCATGTAGACACCAGATGGCACACTCGTTCAATACAGATCAAAGTGAGTATCTTAAATGGTACATATCACTACTATTCAAAATATATCTCTGAAATAACTATTAAATTGTCCAGAAAAATGACAGTAATAAAAAGGGAACTGTCAGACAAAAAAAAAAACAGTAGTGAATCAAAATATGATAACAAAAAAAAACCCAAGTCAACCATAAAGCTTAATTACATAGAATTACAATTTTTCTCTATTTTTTGTTTCCACTGTCTTCAGAACTTTTTCTTCTAGAAAACCAAAAATTTTGCAACATTCCTGCTGTCGAGCAAAACTATCACTGAGTCCATCAATTAACTTGTAACTACCGTTTCTCAGGCTTAAACAAGTAACAGAATTTAATAAAGAGCAGGATTGACTTCTATCCTTTTTAACACTGATTTCCTCCAAAGCACACGCTTAGAGAACTGAAACAGAAGAATGAGGACAAAGAGACCAAAAGACCTGTTTTCAGGTGTTGCTAAAACAAGTGATTCTTTCCTGGAAAACTCAATTTAAGAGTATTTCTTTGCAGAAGTAATAGATACGCCAGTTACCTTTACTTAACAAAGATACCAGTATTGACACCATTGGAATACAATTTGGAATATGTCCATCTCTCCATGCCATGGCAGCATGAAAAAGTAGTGATCTTTCACCTGCAGGGTTTTTTTCCTTCTTGCTTTATTAAAAATCAAACCAACCAACAAAAACAATCCCCAAACTCCAAACAAAACAAATTAAAAAAGAAAATGTAAAACTCTAATACATTCCATTTGCTTCAAGCATTGTGGAAGAGCTAGATCTTACTTCACTCCATTCTGAATTTGATCTGAAGCCGGAAGAGTATCATGTATCCATGTATTTGGCAAGCTAAATTAATTACTTTTAACATTTGTGACATTACAACATGTCATAGACTCAGTTGAACTTTTCTATTAATTAATGAAGAAAACAAAGTATTTTACAATGTTCATTATAATGAAAACCTTAAGTTTTAGAAAGCTGACTGACTACTGGGTTTTTTTCTAGAGCATTTACGTTCAGTTGACCAAAATTAAACTTTAAATTCTGTATGTCAAAACCATAACTAACACAGACTTTCTACTGTTAAACAGAAATTTACTGTCTGTTCCTCTTGATTACACACAATGCAGTTAGAGAAAAAAGATTTTCAGGTTTCAAGTAAGAAAAATAGGTAAAATAGGTTTGGTATCAGAGTATTAGAATACTTTATTTACAGGCTTCAACTATTAAGTTCCCAAAATTCTTTAATTTCACCTTTATAACACTGTTTAGATAGCTGCTTCTCAAGGAATAAAACATGGAATTTCCACAAAAACAAACTACACACAAAAAACCCCCTCTAACATGTTCATTAAGAGCACCAGGATCTGACAGCATTTATTGGAAGATGGAATATTCAACAACACAAACACTCCCTAAATTCAAAGGATACACCATACACTCTCAGAGCACAGCTAGCCCCAGCTGCACAAAATTACTTTAGAAGATGTGTATGTATGTGACACACAGGAACTCCATTACACTTCCAGACAACAGCATATATAGTAGGCAAAGTACAGTTTACGAAATTTTTAAAAGTTCACTGAAACCTCCTTAGGATCATTTTTTTAAAAGGAGAGAAGAAAAGCCCTTATTTTGCAAAAATGTTACACCAGACTAACAAAACTACTTTAGCAATTACATGTTTGATAAAAAAAAAAAATATGTGTATTCCTTTTTATTCTAGGACAGCAAATGAAGTGAACAGATTGTTAAAAGCTGTGTTTTTATAATATGGAACACCTCAAAAAGACTGAAAATCTGAACATACATAGCTGAGTAAAGGAAAATCATTGATCTCTCAATTTACTGCTGAAAAATGCTATTTGTATCTCTTTATTTTCCAAAGAAACAATCTATTCTATACTTTTAATCTTTATAATAAAAAAAGGTGAAAAAAATTGTACAGTTTTGAAAAGCAAATGTTAAAAAACATATTCAGATTTATAATAAATATAAGGAAGGCATTTATAGATATCTGGTTTAGGCAATTAGCTATTGGTTTCTATTAGCTCTTTGCTAATCATTAGCTATTAATTTCTATGAAAAACTGGAAGCAGAAATAATGATTTGCAATGATTATAAAAGTGTGAAATTGGAATTATAAAAATAACAGATTTTAAACGAACCTAGTTTAAAAAGTTATGCACTGAAATGCAAGAAATCTTTAAAAGGTCACTGCATATGGCTTGAAATGTATAAAGCATAAACAATTAATTAAATTCTGTCTGTAAATACAGCCATCATATAACAGAATTAAGTATAAAGACCTAATGTCTTGTTTATTTACATTCATTTATAATTTGTACAGACTCTGGCTCAGAGTAAAAGTATGGTATGTTTAAATTTACCCTCATATATCCACTTACATGGTCTTAGGAAGTCTAAAATCAGAAAAGTCTTCTTGTAAACTTGTTACATTTTAATGTACAATATGATAGTTGCTGTCTCCAAAACAATGGAGTCCAAATGGCTGGACTTTCTCTCTGTCTTCCCAATTCTTTGAAACAGCTGCTCTACAATGCAGAAATGACATTGGCCTGTTACAGGATGAGGATGGTCACCTCTCAAACAAGGACACAGACAAGGCAGAGATGTTTAATGCTTTCTTTGCCTCTACCTTCAACAGCAACAATAAGGCTAAGGGGTCCCAGTTCCCTCAGCTAGAAGACCATGGCTGTGAGAATGATAAATTCCCAGTCAACCCTGAATTTATGTGGGATTTACTGCTCCAGCTGGACCCCTTTAAGTCTGTGGGGCCTGATGGGATTGATCAGAGAATACTCAACTGTCTGATGTCATTACAAAACCTCTGTTGATGATTTTTGCGTGGTCTTGGGAATCCAAGAGGTCCCAGTTGACTGGAAGCTGGCAAATGTCCCAGTTTTCAAGAAGGGCAATGGGGACCCTGGAAACTACAGGCCTGTCAGTCTCACTTCAGTGACTGGTGAAATCATGGAGAAGATTATTCTGGGAGATACTGAAAAACTCTTGAAGGACAACAAAGTCACCAGTCAGAGCCATCATAGCTTCATGAGGGGAAAGTCCATCCTGTCAAACTTGATTTCCTTAGGTTATAGTGAACAGGGTGACATCAGACTGGCGACCTGTCACTACTGGGGTTCTGCAGCACTCCATACTAGGCCCAATTATCATCAACATCTTCATAAACCACTTGGACACAGGACCTGAAGATACACTAAGTAGGTTTGCCAATGATACTAAATTGGGAGGAGCTGCTGACCCCCTGAAAGGCAGAGAGGCCCTGTAAAGGTCCTAAACGAGAGGGCTGGGAAATCACCAACAGTATCAAGCTTAACAAGGGCAGGTGCCAGAATGTGTACGTGGGATGATGATGCAACCCTCAGCATATGGACAGACTGGGGAATGAGAGGCTGGAGAGTAGTGCCACAGAAAGGAACATGGGAGTCCTGGTCGATGGGAGGTCAAACATGAGTCAGCAGTGTCCTGGCAGTCAGGAGGGCCAACCATGTCCTGGGGGGCATCAGGCACAGCATCGCCAGCTGGGCAAGGGAGGGGATTGTCCCGCTCTGCTCTGCACTGGGGCGGCCTCACCTTGAATATTGTGTGCAGTTTTGGGTGCCACAATATAAAAAAGATAAAAAGCTATTACAGCTATTGTATCTGAACTCAGAAAGAGTTCTAAGGAGGACTATAAAGATGGTGAAGCGCCTAGAGGGAAAGACATGCAAGGAGTGGCTAGTTCAGCCTGGAGAAGAGGAGACTGAGGGGAGACCTCATTGCAGCCTCCAGCTTCCTCATGAGGGGAAGAGGAGGGGCAGGCTCTGATCTCTTCTCTCTGGTGACCAGTGACACAAGCTGAAGGAATGGCCTGAAATTGCATCAGGGGAGGTTTAGGTTGGATATCAGGAAAAGGTTTTTCACCCAGAGGGTGGTCGGGCACTGGAACAGGCTCCCCAGGGAAGTGGTCACAGCACCAAGGCTTACAGAGCTCAAGAAGCGTTTGGACAATGCTCTCAGGCACATGGTATGATTCTTGGAGGTGTCCCATGCAGGACCATGAGTTGGACTTCAGTGATCCTTGTGGATCTCAGAATATTCTGTGACTCTATGATTCTATATAAATACACAGTGAAATATTTGAAAACTAAGAGATAGAAATACTAGAAAGCACTCACAGGGTTCTTTAAAAAGCTTATGTAGCTTTTTATAAAACACTTACATAGTGTTTTATAAAACACTGTCCTGGCACACAATTAATGTAGAGAATTGTACAAGGGAGAAGCATTGTCCTGACTGAATAACCTGCTTCAGTGTTAGTTTTCTCACACTTCCAAATTACAGAAGGAAACTGAGTCTCCAATGTCATGCAGAAGCTGTGAACACTAGTGTGCTCCAATTGTCATATGTCTGGACATTCTGGTTTTGTCTGGGATAGAGCTAATTTTCTTCTGAGTTGCTGGTATAGTGCTGTGGTTTTTGGATTTAGTATGAGAATCACAGAATATTCTGAGTTGGAAGGGACGCACAAGGATCATCAAAGTCCAGCTCTTAAGTGAATGGCCCATACAGGGATCAAACCCACAATCTTGGCATTATTAGCACTATCCTCTGACCAACTGAGCTCATCTGGCCTCAAAAATGCAGATAGAATCATGCTGGTAACACACAGATGTGTTGGCTGTTGCTAAGTTATGCATACTTCAAATCAAGGACTTTTCGGTGTCTCATGCTCTGCCAGGGAGGAGCTGCATAAAAAGCTGGGAGGGAGCTGACCGAACTGGCTAAAGGGATATTCCATACCATAGAACATCATGCCCAGTGTATATACTAGGGGAGTTACCCAGAAGGAGGCCAATCAGTCAGTGGTTGATGCTCCTCTTTGACAGAGAAGCCCTGCCCACAGGGCAGCAAAGACACTATCTTGCAAATCTGTACCTTGTACAAAAGTAGAGAACTGAAGGAGAGACTGAAAGAGAGACTGAAAATTCAAGCAAAGGAACAAAATCTTTCTTAGACTAGCAGCAGTGATTTTTCCACAGTGCAGTGCCACACAGTGACAACACATCAGTCTGCTGAAAGTCAATTAATTCTGTATTACATACTACAACATGTGTAGATGTGATTTGGCACATGAGGTGCCAAATCACCAATGTAGCACCAGTTCAGCACATCACAGCGTCATGGCATGAGGGGAACACTTCAGAGCAATCAGACTTCTCTCCATTTTGCACAGAAGAACCTTGGCAGTTATTACATGAGCTTTAGAACAAACCAATCTTGCATTCCTATGCATTTCTGAACAATGCCTTATACTACTCCTTTTTTTATTACAACTACAAATGTCTTTCCTGCAATAATTTCAGTTCTCTTTAGTAGCAGAACCATGATTCTCCACACCCTAATAGCACTACATTAGGTATAAAAAGAGAGAAGAGAAAGAAGAAACAGGAGAAATGAGAGACCAAGAGTTCAGTAAGCATAACACCAGGTAAGTCTTCTTTCTGTGTGAATAACAGTGTAACAACAGTAAGTTCAACCTACCCAGGCAACTGTAAGATCCTATGAGCTTTTATGCCGAAGGAAGAAGGCTACTTTCCCTCAACGAGGAAAAGAAAGAAGAAGTAGTTTCTCAAAATTTAATTTTGGATTTCTCACACTCCTAATAGTTTGAGCTAAATTAATCAGCTTGGCTTGAGTCATTCTTGAAGTTCTGAGTCACAGACCAGGAAAGGGAAGCCATTAGGTAAATCAAAGCTGTGGCCCAAAATTAAAGCAAACATTTAACATTGGGTCAGGAAAATACTTGCTTAATTCTATCAGCATATGTTAAGTATGGTATGTGCTAGTATAATCATAAAATTTCTGCAAAGCTTTGTGAAGAAAATAAAGTTGTGCTGCATGAGAGATGAAGTTTATTTAACTCTAATGTGAGACATTGTAAGTATTTCTTGATAATAAGGAATATATTGGAAGATGAACCACTTATGTCTGAAGGGATATGGGAACACTACTCATCCCATAAACTGGACCTAAATGCCCTTTGATATTTTTATGTACTTTTTATAGGTGATATGACACATCACACATGAAAAGCCTTGTTTTATGAACAAGTAAGAGAGCCAAATTTAAGTAAAAGTGCACAGTGATTAATAAAAAAGTACTACTTTCAAAGGAAGGAAAGATGCTAAATATTTCATCAGTACAGAAAGCATGAGCTTTTGCTTGTCTTCTCAAAATTCTATCAACCAAGAAAGTTTAAGAAAACATACAATGACTAGTAAGACTAGGAAGGCAAACAAACTGAAATAACAGGGTAGTGTGATGGTCACAAAATGTGCAGTTACTGAGCAGGTTGCCTGTAGATAAGGAAATTACTAATTACTTTACAGCTATAATTCAATATATTTAAATCTTCCCTAGTAAGTGTCCTTACTACTACAGCGAAAAAGAACTGTAAAGGCTAAGTGCAAACTGAATTTTTTCTTAAGCTTGTACAGCTCTTCAGTTAATTACCATGTTTCCCAGCTTTCTAGCAAAACTGTATTTACCACAACTAATAAAGCACTAAAAGGAGAAAATGGAATAAGTAACAAAAACAGAACATCAATCTAACTGAAATACCTTAGCTCAAAATGTGCACAATGTAAGTCATCTGAAACAATATTATTATGAATATGAGCCTCAAAACATCAGCTCCACCATCATTTACCGTGTTCCTGATTGGAATTTTCTTCGGTTCTGTAGGCACATCCTGAGGAACAAATTTCACTGGTTCCTTAATTTGCCTCCTTGATCTTTTGGTCCCATCTGGTAAGGTTTCCATGGCGATATCAGCCTCCATATCACTGCTACCTGCCTGGTCACACTCTGAGCATTGCCTGCAAAGTGGAAGATTTTCTTTTTAAGACTGCAGTCACACGAGCAGAAAAAGAAACATATTGAAGTGTTTGTGTTTAAGATAAATTCAAAAGTCAAGAAATCAAATGAACACATAAAACATACACTTTACGCAACCAAGCAAAACACAAGTAAGATGTCCTTATATTCCTGACAGTATTTAACTTTGAAAACCAAGATTTTGAAAGTAGGAATTAATCTTCAAGAAATATGCACGCTATTTCATCATTTTCATTCTACCACATCCTCATTTTTAAAGCTGCCCACTGATCTGTAATCTATTAATTACTGCTGCTGCAGTTTAATTATATTATTATGCAGTGGTTTGGATTGGAAGGGATCTTAAAGATCATCTAGCTCCCACCCCCCTGCCATGGGCAGGGGCACCCTCCACTGGACAAGATTGTTAATCTTTACATTGACATGCTGCTGAATTCATTCTGATGAGAGCATGCTTTAGTGGCAGGGATTTGGAGGACACGTTTGTTATGAAAATAAATTTTAATATGTATTTCCTAAGGGAGTGGGTTTTAAATCTGAAAAAAATAGTTAGGAGAAAATTATAAATACAGAAGCTAGAGACATATATTAACAAACTTTGAACACCAAATTGAAAAAAGTTTCTGAAAAAAGTACAAAATCACCATCAGAACTTCAAAATTGAACAGATGCTAAAGTAATGCTATTAACATGCTCCATAACAGAACTAAGAAAATAGTAATTCATTAGGATATGTTTTTATTTGCAAAAAATCATCTTATGCAAAGTCATAAATGTGGTTGTTCGTTAATGAAAACATAAAAATTATACTCACTGGTAAGAGTCAATTTTAATTACTTCTCACACTACACTTCCAGTTCAAAAAACTACAAGTCTATTCAAATGAATTCCAATTCACCACTGTTCTCCTATCAAACAGGATTTTTTAAAAATATAAACTAAAAAAAAAAAAATCAACATTATGTTCTGCTATTAATTGGCATTAACAGGGATAATAAGCACATTAAAATTATCTAAATGAGGGTGCAAATTTGCTTTGGATGGAGACAAAACAAAAAAAACATGTATTTATTTATTTGAAGTTAAATTTTAGTACACACTTGTGACAAGAAGGCATATCCATCCTGTATAATCAAAAGCACAAAGTCAGATACACGTTGTGTTTGAGTCCATTTCTTCCAATTTGCACTTTCAACAGGAATAGTTCTCCTGCGAAGTTCAGTGAGGGATAACACAATATCAAGTCCATTAACCTTCCATGCTTTCTAATTCTTTCAGAGTAATCCAAGCAGTATAATCTCAGATCTCTCCTGGCTATACCAAAGACGCCTGGAGGCATCATGGTTTGCTACACAGACCAGTGGCTACCAAGTCAGAATACAGAGAAACTAGTCATGGATTGGGTAACAGATCAGTGTAACCCTGACTAACTCAAGACCTTTCTCCTTTAACTTCTTCATATGTAAATTTTAGATAATTGTGGCTACATTATAATGTTGAAGGTTCATCATCTTTATCTCAAAAGCACTTAAGACCACTGTACATATGACACATGAAAGTACTTGGAATATTTGCTGGTCTAGAAAAGCAGAATAGGGTAGATTGCAGGAAAGATAACAGTTTCTCCCCTCTCTCATGGAAGTATGGAATCTTTATGAGTAGCCAAAACACAAGGAAGTCAGTTCACATACTTTTCAAAGAGTTTTGGGCCAGCATACAAGAGTATATTTCTGTATTCTTCCTTCTTGTCCGGGTTACAGAGAAAAGGGGGACGGAGTTTTTAGCACTTTTTAATTCCATACCACACACATCATCACTGGGGGCGTGGGTGCAGCAGCAAGAGCTGAGCGCCAGAAACTAAAAACTTGCCATCTTGATTGGATCTCTCCAGAGAGAAGGTGCTGGGATCAGTCGGCCCCAGCCCCCTCTCCACCACTGGTGGTCCCCTTTCCATTCCAAACCCCCACCTGAGCTGGCACAGCCGGACAGAGCCCAAAACCCCATCCAGAGCTGGTGGTGTGGTGCCAGGGCCGGCCGCGGGGGTCTGAGTAGAGCTGGGCAAACGCGGCCAAACGCAGCTGAGCGCAGCAGCCTGGAGAAACAGAGGGAAGCACAATGCCAGCGATCTGGCTTCTGAGTTTCATCCTAGTTCTCTGCTGGTTTCCTCAGACTGGGACAAGGGAATGTTAAGCTGCAAGGGCTCTCCTCAGCTTAAAGCCTTTGTCCAGAGACCATACTGGCAGCACTATTTTTGGGAAACATTTTTGTTTGCTCCCAGAGGTGAATTTACGAGAGGTAAAATACTCTCTCTTGTATACGTTTTGCTATTAATACTGCTGTTGTTATCGTGATTTTAGTAAATCTCTCCCTATTATTCCTCCGTTATCAGAAGGGGTGGGGGAAAAAGGAGTAGCTTATTTGGGGTTTTGTTCCCTGCGCTTCTTAAAATGAGCGCACTCCTCTTTACAAGCCTCGGTTTGTCACACACAGAGTACTTGTTAACACCTCTAGGCCTTAAGACACTAGAATACAGAAAAATATAAGGTACAATAGCTTTCACAATGCTACTTTTTACAGTCATATGTTTACATAGATTTGTGTATACACACGCAAATACATATTCACAAGCACTTAAGTAAATAAAGGCACACAGATCAAACTACTACTGTTTTAAGATATTGGGAGAAAGGCACTCCAATGATGAAGCAGAGAGAAGCTTTAAGTAACAATATTCCCTCAAAATCTTGCATGCCTGCTTAGCTAAAAGTTACTCTGAGTTCTTTATTTTTTTAGGATACATTGTCTTCAAGTCATGCAACCCAAAGCTTTAAGGTGAATTTCTATTTGGTAAGCATCAGAGAGCACGGCCCTCCATAGCACTGCAGCACCAGTCATGTCATTAATTTATGTACAGGAAAGCACAATTGAAAGTAATTACTATGATCTGCTTATGCAGATGTAAGCAATACCTATGAAAATGTTCGAAAATTCTATGATGAACAGTTCTTACAAAGCGTTTATTTTGCCCATTATTATGGCAAAAATATGTGCTATATATAAAGTAAAAAAAAAGCTTCAGTAACTAAAGAGCTGCACTAAAAATAAAGCTTTTATAAGACAAACAAATAGTCATAGGGTTTTACAACAATATTTGGAATTGGGACCCCAGTTTCTTGGATCTACCACCCTGCATATATGATTTAAATCATTCCTGTTTCTCTCTATTACAAGGGAAAGACACCATATTTCTGCTACCTGTGTTCAGACAGTTCCACAGAAAATACCCATGCAGATCAGTAAAGTCCTGAATTTTCACTATTATCCTATTTAAATATTATAAGTGAAGCATTTTAACTTCAATGTTACTGAGGAAGACATGAAACATCTCAATCAAAAGATGAGGCACGGCATGCAAGTTCCTTAAATTTTGTTTTTATGAACAAGCTTGCTCTGAAACAGGTTGTGCAAATGTGAGAGTAATCAAAATTACAAAAAAGGTAGACCTAGAAAAGAAAAGCAAAATCATACTATGATGGGGGTGAGGGTGTTGTGTGAATCACAGAACAAAACTTCACAAATATACCAAAGGTAAAGCAGGAAAGGAGTTACAAACATGAACTTACAAGCAGCCTCTTGATTTACCAGAATAGGCTCTACTATCATAGTCAACCATGTCTCATCATCCCTATTACAAAACAGACAAGCTTCAACTACAAAGCAGTTTGGCTGTTAGCTCCCACAGAGCCACAGAAAAGCTGTTACAGACACACACTCCTCTGACTTGGAAACAATCTCCTTTCAGCTCTTCTTATAGTTTATTTCAACATGGTTCTTGAACTTGAAGTACTCTTCCCATTTTGCTGTTTAATCCCAATATAGTCATAGAAAACAGACATAGCACTTCTGTTTGGCTATGCCACAGTCATGCTCACTTCATTTCAGCTCTTCAAGCACAAGCAGTGAACAGAGAACCTATCACAGCAGGTCACCTTTAGAACTACTGAAATAATCTTCAACTACCTCTAAATCAGCAAGCATTGCTATGCAACATAAACAAAATTACAGAAGAAATGGTGCCAAAGAATCAACTTTCAGCTCACAGGTTTTGTTTTGCTTTTAGTCTGGACTTGCCTAATCTGACCCACAGAGAAAATTGGTAGCAGGCAATAATATGCCTACTTCTAAAATGTGCCTACTGCTAGAATTATTGGAAGTGTTTGTTCCATAAAGAAATCTCAGTACTGATTTGAAATCTCTTAATCATACAGAAAGTCTTTGATTAAGCACTAACAACCTACGGAAGAAAAAACAAATTGTGTGATTTTGTTGTGTTTTCAATCTAACTTGGTACAAGAATCAGAGATTACTTCCCATGTCACAAATCAACTCAGTAGCAGTGAGTTGGGAAAGAGTGTATTTACATGGCTTAGCAAATACCACTACCATGCTTTCAGAAAACAGTTCTGTCCTCGGTATTTAAAAAGGAAAACTGTACAGTTACTTAGAGTGGGGCTTGTTTTCAATAAGGAAGACGCAGGTCTCACAGATATACTCTCTGACAAACCACCTCTCGCAATGTTTACAAAGGATTAAGCCACTTTGAACTCAAGAAACATGGACCACAGCTTTAAGATGACACGCTCTGGAGATAGAAGACAGTATATATGAACCAAATATAGTTGTCAAAAAGCTTCAAAGAGCACCTTACAGAGTGTGAAGATACAGAGCATAACAAAAAAACCCTGCCATTTGCAATGACCCGAACATCTTCAAATAGGACAAATTACAAATACATAAAAATATGTATGTCATATTCCACTCAAGTTTATGTAAGTTAATAATTTTATATCATTATCCAGTGACCCAGGATGAAAAAACATTTGAAGAGGTGCTGGATCAGTACTGAATGAATGAGGCCAGGAATATGGATGAAAATCCAGATACTGCATGAATGTTCATGGGACTACTGGTCAGGAATTCTACAGCTCATTCTGTCCTGTGGCCAGTACTCCCCACAGCAGTCACCACTAAAATAACTTGGCCTTCTAGAACAAAAATAAAAACAACCAAGCATAATACAACCATTAGTCCTTGTTTTGTCCATCTCAGTCCCTAGTATTTCATATGCTACCAGAAGTTATCACTGCTTTTCAGCAATCTCATTCCAGTAGAAAGAGCTAATCCTTTTTGGTACCTCCCAAGTATTTTTTTAAAGAAAATGTCAATATTTTACAATTAGATTCATTATATAGTCTGCCAACACTTGTGCATTGCCTTAGTAGAAGTTAAGATCATTCTCTACCAGGAAAATGCACAGTTCCCAATCCGTCCAGAATGGTCAGGAGCATAAAAGCACACAAGTTGCCAGCAAGAATGGTAAGATTTAGTATTATGATATTCAACTGTTTAATCAATAGGATTTCTAGGAAACTGAAAATTTCAATTTTTTAAATGAAAGTAAACCACAGCATTTCAGTGTACGGTTAAAACTCCCGATCTAGGAGTTGGACTTGATTCTTTGAACTCAGGATATTTTATGCTTCTACTTTGAAAGCACAGCATCAAAACAGGCATAAATTAATGCTTTAATGTATTCTTACATAAAATAGTTCCTATGCTCTTCATCTCAAATCCATTTGAAATGAGGACAGGCTTTGAATCTACTATGGTACAAACTGATGTGTAAGACGTTATAACTGTTACCTTGAAGAAAACTGTCAGGCCTCCAAACAAGAAAACTTCTTAAATGTTAAGTGTTTTAAGCCAGTTAAACTAGTAAGCTGTGAAACACTGGTGCTCAGCAGGTCTAAAGTCTTACTATGATTTTGCTAAGACTAAAACTGTTAGCTCATTTTAAATTTTAGAAACACTGAGATAACAAAATATAATTTGTGCTTTCTTTAACAATTTAGCTTTTAAATACACAATATATTTAATTCTTTTCTCTTACTATTAACATATAATACTGGATTTAATTTAACAATTTTAAAACCCTTTTTGGTAAACTGTAATTTAAACTATTAAATGCTGAGCATGAAACAGACAAAATGTATAACTATAAATTAGCCTATGTAGCATCACACACATAACCTGAATCACCTGACATCCTCAAACACAATAAAAAGGATGAAGTTTAGGGAATAAATTCATGTTAAAGTACTCATTGTTTAAATAAACATATACTGGTAAAGTACATGACCGTAATCCTCAAAACTTTGGCAAGGGCTCAAGTTAGCTATTCTGAGTAAATTATTAGCAATGATAATGGAACAGAAAAAAACCCCAAACAATCATTTTTAATTGTTTCTTGATTACTATTTTATAAGAGAACTAAACTCATTGTTTTTAACCACTCACAAATGAAGTCTTTCAACCTGCCTAGTGTTTCAAGGAATTTCCTACTATACCAATTTTCTTTTATTTTTTTGCTAAGTTCCTATTATATCCTATACAAATATCCAAAAAGTACATGGCCCCCATCTAAAAAAAATGCACTTTTCTTCATATCTTAATCAAAAGATAAAAACTGTATTCAAAACAGCAGGGGAGGAAAAACCTGCTGAACTCGAACTTGGATTAAGGGTCTGTTCTGTATGCTCTCTACTGATCCTGAAAAAGAATACATAAAGGAATGTTCAATGATGAAAAGGATGCAATCAATGAAGCTCAATTTGTCTGCTATCATCTCACACTCCAGAATATGGCTGAGCTAATTAGAAGTAAAAGCCAAGTTTGTGATCTGAGATATCACTGAAGCATGAAATTCACAACAAAGATAAGTTATAGCTTTGAAATGAAAGAGCTTTACTACCTAACCTGACCTATCCTGCCTTTAACAGCTACTGAGAATTATAGTCTTACATCTTTTGGACTGATAGCTTTTAGTAAGCCTTTTCAACTTCGTTAAAAGCAGAACAAAAATCAAATCCCCTGTGCAAATGGAGAAGCTATCTAAAAATTAAAAAAAAAAAAAGCTTCCATGTAAAATATCTACTTGGCAAATTTGACAAAAGAGATCTAAAGTCTCACATCACACACTGCATTAAATAATTAAAGGAATATTAGGTTCAGGAAAGTATTAGTGATGGTGAAAACCTTTTTGAGATTTTAATCTTTTAAAAAAAATCTCTATTAATTTACTAAGGAAATTTATTGAGGTAAATACAGTTTTTGTCACATTAAGATATAAAAAAGAGAGGCCTCCCATTTCATGTACTGGCCATCTTGTTCTGCACGCAATCTTCAAAACTAACCAAAGAGATGGCTGAAGTAAATGTTTTATGCAAGTTCTTTAAGAACAAAAATTTAGATATATGAAGAAAAACAGAAGGTAATCTTTTTCTATTAAAATAGTTTTACTGTATTTTTAGAAGCAATACTTATACTATTCTGATTTGGTACCTTAACATTCAGACAAGGTGATGAATGACTCCTTGAGATGCTGTACACTAACTTCTTGCCAGCTACAAACTGTTTCTGAGCTTGTTCTAACACATTTCAGAGCAGTTTAAACATGGAGGTTGCTAACACTACAGAGCAGAGCAAGCTAATTTTACGACAGTTTGGAAATCAGCATCTTTGCCACCTTACCGTTTCTCCATTGTACCACTTAGCTTTTGTTTTGCTCTGCAGGCATGAAAGAACTTTAATTCATGGAAATGTAACTGCAATAAGTACAGTTATGAACATACTTCTGCCATTGTACATTTGAGTCATAAGACAGCAGTAAACCCAGCACTTCCCATTTTGCAATAAACAGATCTATTACTTTTAAGTTTATTTTAAAATATTACAAGTATTTGCCTGAAGATCCAGACAGAGAGTCGCTTATCTGAGTCCTAACATAAACAGAAAACCGAGTCTTCCATTTCCCAAAAGTATTCACCTATAATTTGCTACCACTATTATATTGCAGCAGTAACAATCACAAATGAACTCAAAACCCAAGAAAATTACAACTATAACCTATTTTTACGTAGTGGCTAATAATGAGAAAATCTTTACAACTCTTTTTTTTTTTTTAACCTTGAAACATCACTGCTAATAACCTGAAAATAAAAAATTTCTGTTCAAACTGCATTAAAGCAATGTGTAATCCACTCAGAATTTTCAAATCTATTCATATTTACATCCTACTTTAAGTACAGAGACAGCACAAGACAACACATCAACTGCATTCTTACCAGTAACTGTTCTTGGTCTTCCTTGGCATCCTTGTAAGAGGTGGATCGAGGCAACCAAGATGATAATGGAGTTTACAAGTGTCACACAGCAGCAGTAGGTGTTGATCATGGTTCTTCTTGCAAATTCCACAACTTTTCATGTACGTAGCAGAAAAGCATTATAATTACATATTCATAAAGAATAAACAATACACCCCAGCACACTCCCCAGTTTCAATACAAACATGTGGCAACTTCAAATTGAATGTATCGTTTATGTGCATAATTACTTTTTGAAGTAATTGTGGAGTAATTTCGGAAGGGTTTAAGGAGCTTCTATCCAAGTACAATAAAATCATAAAAGGCTCCTAATAAGATTTAGCAAAAAATGGCTTTCAATTTAAATTTTTGAGGGCTTCTAACAAGTTAGTAATCACTCAATACTTCAGCAAAATGTACCAGTAGCAAGTGGAAACAAAATACAACAAATACTTAAACAGAAAATTATACTGCTAGTATCACTCTTAACAATCAATCATACACTTATTAATTACCCTGAAATAGGTCTGTGGTGCTGTTACACTGGGCAATGTAACTAATCAGAAATTATATTTCCTTTTTATTATTATTTTAGTGGAATTGAAATCTTAGTTATTTTGAAAAGATAGGTGTTCACTGATTGCACTGTAACATGGAACTGAGTGCATTTGAATGAAACAAAACTAGTGAAGCATGACTCCAGTTATCTGTGTACATCTAAATAGCCAAATCTTCAGATCACTGCCACGTTTTCAAGATTTCTACCTCTTGCAGCACTAAAATTAACTTTTGCTTATGTAAATCATCCTCTTCAGTTAGCATGCTAGCTGGGCAAGACACTACTTGCTGTGGCTGGATGCCTGGCTGCTGCTCTCTAGATAAACAATAGACCATGTCACTTCTCAGCCGTGGTGAGAAAAGATGATCCTAGATGATGTGTTTTGCACAGTCACAGTCTGGGATCCTAGTTTACGTCCCACTATTAGGCTTAATAAAAACCCAGTCAGTAGCTTCACAGCTTACAGAAGAGGGGAAAAGGTGGAACTATGTATGACAGAGTAAGTGAATACATTTCATAACCTTGGGAATTAATAAAAATAGAAGTAGGGACATTTAGCATGAGCAAAAAGTCTTATATGACAAGTGATTTGTGCATAAAGGAATCGTGACTGAACAGCATCATCACTGTTCTCAAAATCATGCACTCAGAGGACTGCATTCAAAAAACAAAGTGATCAGTTAGTTTTGACATCAAAAAAACTTCAGATGCAACGAGTTAGCTTTGTCCTTAAAGCACTGCTGTCAAATTAGCAAAAACACCCAAGTTTTACTCGTGTGGTAGGGTGAAGAATTGACCACTGTTCAACTTAGCATTCAAAAGTAAGTAAAACGTATAGAAAACAGTAAAGCATTTGGTTAATTAAACACTGAAGCAAACAATTCTGAAACTATAACTTGCTGGATGCTGTATCTATTCTGTCAAAGTTTAATTACTTGCCTATAAAGTACTGCCGGAAGTGTAGATGCCTTTTGTGCTCCTCCTTCCTTTTTACTTGGTTTCCTTTCCTTTGGAGCCCGTAAAATTGCTGGTATGTTCAATTTCTATTGGATTTGAACAAATGCAGTACACATGAGTCTTGACACTTTTAAAGAATATTCCTCTAATCTCAATGCATGAAGAGCGAGACACATAATAATGAGTGGGAAATTGCTTAGCTAGCTGTTTTACAGACTACACATTTACTCCAATATGATTCTGTAATATAAAGTAATCTTAGAGACATTTTTTCAATTCAGTAAGAAACACACGGAAAGACTGGCTTTTAGAATCTTTCTTCAAGCTTCCAATATAGAGATGGACAAGGATGCATTTCTCTAGGAAGCTGAAACAAGCAAAGGCAAATTCATGAAAGTGACAGAACACTGAGGCAGTTTATTTTCCCCAGCATTGCAGCTACACTGGTGCTCGACAGGTTAATTAGAAAAATTATCTTATTGGACCAAGCCCTTCACAAAGCAGACGAGACTCTCGTTGGGTTTCTACTATCTGCAGTATGCTGGCTTCTCAGACAGCAACCATCTATCAAAGTCATTTCTCAGCAGCCCCATGGGTCTGCATCTGTTCAACCAACTGGAAAAAAAATGTCATGCAAGCTGTGTAAATGAATTCTACTCAGCTTTTCATTCTTTTTTTTTTTTTTTCAAATTTCATAACATTTGCATCAGGAAATATCTCTGCAAATACTTACTCAAAGGAAAAGATTTAAAAGATATGTTATGCAAGAATTCTTCTTTGCAAGTAGGAGAGGCAGGCGGACAAATAGAACTAGTAAAAGGTTGCATATCTTAGGAACTATTACTGCATAAAGAAAGTGTAAGGTTCATTTTCTGAACAGCAGCACAAACTCAGCAGTAACAAAGGGCATGCCAAAATTGTGAATAATTGTATTTCTGCATTTTCACAATGAACAGTTTCTTCAATATCAAATCATAACTGGAAATTATTGCAATCTCCCTCTCACATCCAAAATGTCCATTGACATTTAATACCTCTGACATAAAACACATATTGAAAACACTGCAAAAATCTACACTTCTCTTTTTTCCCATATCAGTGGGAACAAAGATAATTACTGGCAACAGGAAGCAACCCAAATCTTCTGTTGTCCTAGATATTTATATTCATTCAATCAACATATTCTCCTCCGTCTAGTTACACACTATTACATAAATACTGCATTTAAAAGGATTTGTATCTTATAAAAGCCATAAAGAGTTAACTTCTCATTTGAAGCCTACAGTAACTAAAGACAACTGGAGACAAAAACAGTAGGATTAACTCATGCCTCATGCTAAGATTCATCACAAATGACAGGTCAATCACTTATACCAAATGAAAGAATTTTGCAAACAAGAACACTATTGCAACAACAAAATGAAGCTACACATTCCCAGTAGGTGGTTTGCAGAAGTCTAGGTACTTCAATCAGGAAGCATTATCCCCTGAGTAAAGCCTGGGTCTGATCAAATCAAATAAATTTATTTGGCCATAGAAGTGGCAGAGAGAAACAAAACAGCCTACTCTTGGAAAACCTGTTCTGCTGTTTTTTTCTGTAAAGGGGGGCAAGGAACCAACCAACCTGTCCAATGATTCTACCCAGCAGAGCCCAAATGCCTTGCCCTTCATTTCGCAGTTTTCCATTCATATTTTGTAGCTCTTCCAAGGACTCACACAGCTGAAAAGTTTAAAAAAAAAAAAAAAAGCAACAGGAATGGAAATCCGTTAAAACAGTTATTTAATAAAATTTGCTCAACCTCTTACTTATCAAGGGTGCATTAATTTATCGTGGGAATAGAAAAACAATGAAACTGATATCAATATAGCTGAGATCAGTACAACCATTCAGTAATTCAAAAGAACTAAGACAAAAACCAGAGCAGCCACTTGTTTCGTAAAGACTTAAAGCATTTCAGCATGGATATAAGGTTTCATAAAGTCATATGGAAAGCAAAACTAAAATACAGCAGTACTTTCTATGTGTTGTCCATACAACATATATAATCTTGTAGGCAGCAAGATTATAACACGCAAACATATAAATGAATTAAAACTCTCTTTTGCCACGCTCACAGAAAATTTAAAATTAAAGGATGCAAGCAAAAAAAAGGTTGTTTTTTTCTCCTGGCACTAACTGTTAGGTTGTACATTTTGGGAGGTAACTATTAATTTGGTTAAAAGCCCCAGGCACAACTTCCTTTGCCTTTATCATCTTTGGGAAGTTCACAAGGATCTGCTGCTACATTTTCCATATGTTCTCACTTAAAACACACACCAAACAGTTTAGGAATTAGTAGCAACACCATTTTTTGTCATCATTAACTAACACTTAACAGGCCCTTGAATTCAGCAAGAATTGCAGCATGTTATCCGTCACAAAAGGTACAGTATATCAATGTTTCAAAATGTTTAATTATTAAAATAAACATTCATTTGATAAAAATGCACAAAATTCTTTTTTAGTCATAATGATGAGTTAATAAAAAAAATATATTAGCAACATTTTGGGGGAGCAATGCCATAACTTATGGGCATCAAATTTGTTATACCCTAAAAAGCATGCAGAGGACACTACGGAGGTGTGAATACTGATAATTTCTGTCTAAAAAACTAGTCATTAAATCTAAGCCCAACTGGAGTTGCAGTTGACATAAATAAATAAATAACAGTTTGAGTATCCTAGGTTTAAATTATCAAGTAGGGCTCCAAGTAGAGAATCATGCAGGTTCAAACAAGTCCATGTGCAATTTGTTAGCGGAGCTCTCAGTGGGGTCAGCCAAAGAACTTGTGTCCAGTCAAAGTATCACATTTTAGAAATTGATACTACTTGTACAGGAGAAGAAAGACTACTGAGTATTTTTAAAAGAAGAAATATGTTTTTAAATATTACTTTTAACAGATCAATAGTTTGCATCTTTCATTTTCATCCTAATCTTTTTCCATGGAAAGAAAAATTCTATCAAAATAAACAGCAGCAATACTAAAATGGTACAATGGTTTATCACCCCATTTTCTTTACCTTATTATACTCCACATGAAGCTTTTCTTGCTCATTTTCTAACTTATCCTTGATATTCTTCTGTTCAGCCATATTCTCCTGGATTTGAATCATGCGCATATTTCTCTCTATTTAAAAGAAAATCGCGTCATTTTCTGTTCTGGAATATACATTTTCAAGTGTTATGCACTAAAAAAAAGTGAAGCAATCGAAAATGAAAAACCGTAACAATACAAAACTATGGCCTATGGGTTTATTACACAGAGTAGAATGAACAGTCAAAGCATTTTTATACTGCTGCATAAATATTGTAGTTAAAATGATGAACTTTGATCAGGATCTAGCAGTCAAAAAGTCATGCTATTCCACATAGAAATGGAGGACAATTTAAGGAAAAAATATTATACCAAAAGTTACCTACTCCCTTCCTAAAGACAGTTTAGTCTCCTCTTTATACTTGAAAGATTTTATTCTTTTCTGAAATGTCTTTAAAAAAAAAAAACTTTGTGTACACAGAGACTCCAAGAAATAATATACCTGACTTAAAATGAAGTCATAATCCACATTTATCTACTATAAACAATTAAATACAATGAAAATAAAAAAGCCAATTAAATAGCATAACACAATGCAGCAAAGTGATACCTTTCCATTGACAAAAATAAGGCATTTCCACCCTTACCAAGGTAATAATTCACGAAGTCAGCAGTGAGAGCTGGTTGTTTATGTTTTCTTCTTCCATCAACACTGGAACTCGTATCCGACGTATCCACTGGAAAGATGTCTGTGCTGATTCCCATCAGTTCGGCCTTGCGCATAAGCTTGCGTATGGCTGAAGCGCTGCTCGTCAGCGGCCGCGGCAGCTTCTCCCTGGGAACCCAGGCCTGTGGCCTGGTGGTGCGGGCCAGCTCCGCCTTGGCACGGTACTGCTGCAGCCTGGCATTGATGCGAGCCTGCAATGAAGAATTCCACAAGTTAAAAACATCAAGGAACAACTCAAAATTAGTTTTGTTATAATTTGGAACACATCCGCATTTTCTTTTCATTTTAAAAGCTGCACAATCTAATCAAGGTCATTTTCACTCCAGAACACCACATCTCAAAAAACAGACATTGCTACAGACATTCCATTTTACTTCAAAGCACACACACAAACGACACTATCCTTTCACTAGGTTTTGGAGCTACGTACACATTTCTTGATGAGATTTCCCTATTGATGAAAGCAACAGATGATTGCTGGCTTTGAGACAACACCTTCTGATAATGATAATTTGACCGGACTGTGAAAACTCACTACTGGTAAAAGCTTTGGTTGACTACCACATATGCATTTAGATATACTTTAAATTGGCATCCATGTGAGCAAAAAAAGTTGATGAAGAGCATTATTACCATATTTGACATACTTTTGTAAGAACTCCTTTCACAATGCCACTTCTCTTTATAAATGTTAAATTTGCTGATTATAATTTGTCAAAAACACAATCCAAACAGAAGTGAAGTAGACAAGAGAAGCTCACAATATATATTGCTGGTGACATCTGTATATTTGTGACCATCTGGGAGATCTACCCCAGAAGATCGAGCTATTACTGACAGTTGGAAAACACTGTCTTGAGGGAACTCTATGAAGTGGCAATTCTGGCAGAAAATGACATCAACATACAAACCTTCAGAAGCAAAACTCCAGCTGACTATCAGTTTGAAGCTGTTTACTTGCCTGCACAAAGAAGAAACTAAACTAATGTGACTGCCCCACCATATGGTGTGAGATACTCCTGAGACAAAAGCAAGAAGTGTGCATATACATACACACTGTAGTTAAGGAACATCTCTGACTTCAAACAGAATCATTGAAGGTAGTATTGCAGACAGTTTAACACATTACCTTACTAGGTCTTGAACATTAGTGACCAAGAAACACAGGAAACATGGCTTACAGGTCAGCTCTGACCTCAGTGGCTTTTTTCTTGGAACCATAGCAGCAGGCAACAGGTCCACCTACAGCCACCATGGTTCAATACCAAAGCCACCAATAGTGAAAACACGTGGTTGTACAAAATGTATGCAAGTTATCATACCTATATCAAGGTGCCTATAACAATATGTCAAGTAACTCCACCTGCAGTGTTCAGCAGTCATTATTTCAGTTTCCAAAAATTTAATCCAAATAATTTAGATTAAAAAATTGCAAGGTCTTGATTTGGGGAAAAGAGGAGGGAGAAAGGAAAATGCTGGGAACTTATCAGCATTATCAGCACTGCATAACACATGCCTGAAAACAGAGCTAATAAGGCCTGTTGGATCCAAACTGATACTGCACAACCAGCACTTACCATTACTTTGGGTAGTACTCATTGTAATGCCTCCACTACACAGGTGCATTTCATATAACTCAGAGCTGAGTATATTCAGCAAGAAGTATTAAATCAGTTTTACATCAAGCTACATGAAATTCAATACCCCATAGAAATATTGCACTCAAAATTCTTCTACAGTACGAGTTTGCTCATGCTCATTCTCAACAGCATAGGTCAGTTTAAATTAATATTCTCTTCTCCTATTCAAAGATCTCTGAAGAATTAGAAAGGTAAGATTTTTTAAAATACGAAGTTTGACAATATGAAACTGTATTTCTTATCATTACACTATAATTCTCACTTCAGAAAAAAACCAGTCTTCTCCCATAAATGATTTCCACTATTTACAGCATCTGCTACTTGCTAGAAATAAATTAGGCAAGTTTCGTTCAGGTAACAAGCTGCTTTTCTGCACAGGTGTGATTTTTCCATGGAATGCAGTTCAGTCTAAGCAGTGAAGCAAACTATGCTAGAAATTCCTCAGAACCAGAAGACAAACCCTGAAGGACACACATTGAAGCGTATGAAAGTATGCAGATTCCCTCAGAGGGATTGAAACCTTTACATCAACAGGACATTTACCAGTTGAGCTTATGCAGTAACTAACAGTTTTAAATGGATCTGCCACTAGACAGAGATACAGACTCGCCTAAGGCTTTCAGACAATGCCCACGCATGTAGCACAGACTCACTTCTTTGCATACATTATTTTTTTTCCTTGGAAATCTTTAGTATGAAAACACCTGGCACACAGAATTCCACTTAGACCTACAAAAATGGAAATTTAGATAGAAATAGAAAAATGCCTAATTTTTTTGTCTGGCTGTCTTTTTTTTCTTCAGAATCTTGAAGAAAATGTTAAAGAAAATCTATGGATTACAATGAAAATTACCAATTTTTTGTCTCAAAACCTAAGTAATATTTTTCAATTCAGACAAGCACAGATATTAGTATTTGATATTTATTGAAATATATATATGAGATATAACTATATCAGATACATATAGAGAGACACAGATTGTTCTTAGAGACCAAACCCTACAAATAGTTCACTGCACTGTTAAATGACCATGCACTATCAATATATTACCCATTTAACTTCCAACAATAATTACATTTTTACGTTCTCTTAATTTCTGTCTTGTTCAACATGGATGATTAATACAGAGGCATTTGTGTCACGAATACAATACCTGAGCTTCTGGCGAAAGCTGCTTTTCTCTTTCCTGCAAGGACATTTTACAGTAAGATTGTAATGCCAAGTAGTTCTTCCGCTTCCATTTTCTGTCTAACCTGTCCGCATGCTGTTTACAATAAGCAAAAAAAGGGTCAGCTATATCCTGTTTCAGAAAAAACAAAGGGGAAGGAACGAAAATTAAGTAAGACAAAGTAAGGCCAAAGGGATCTGAACAGCACAAACATTCTGGCAATCAGTTCCCATGTTCAAATGGACATGTTTTTAAAAACAACTAAAAAGTATGTTTCTAAATCAATTTTGTCATGTTGATGCCATTTACAATATAAGGTGTATGTTTTTAAATGCATTAACTATTTAACTCTCTACTAGTCAATATCTGCACTACATTTGCACTCCCAGGAAAAAAATCCAGCAAAATAAATTCCTAAGTAAAAATCCCTTTAACATATAACATGCATTAACTTCTTGTTGATTCACTGTGCCTTTTAAATTAAATCCTACAAGTGCAAAATAATTCTGAATACTATCAAAGGCAATATATTTGGTTTCTCTAATGTTTTTCCAACTGTTCTGGAGGCTATACCATCACATTATTTATCACCTCTCAAATGATCTTTTTTTTTTTTTCCGTTTTTCATTCCACTGTATCTGCACATTATCATGGCTAGGTTTATAGCAACTTTTAGCACCTGCAAACCTTGCAAGCAGACTACAAATACGTGAGCCATGAGGAGACATCCTTTAAGGAACACATTTATTGCCTTTGTATTTTCAAAAGTGTACAAACAACATCATGAACCTACAGACTAAGAAAAATTTAAAGCAGTCTTCCTTCATAAAGTAATACAAATATTAATAAATTATCTGCCTATCAAATTTTCCTGTACTCCATCTATAAAATATAGACCAATAAAATTTACTCAGACTTTCCTTACAAGCACATTTTATTTTAATTTAGATTTTCACACTATGCAACAGCTTACTTCAAAAATTAGCAGCGTCCTAAAATGAGATTGTGTGAGACCTTGATTAAAAATTTGATTACAGAACACATGTAATAAAATTTTAAGGTGGAAAGGCAAGCAGATATATATGTCCAGAGAGAATCCACACAGAGCGTTTGAAGACTCAACCTTACACATAATCTATTAAGGACAACAATAATGAGGCAATGTGCTATCTTCCTATTTATCTGTCCAACAGAAGGAAGTATTTTGTGATTCCTTCATGAATTCCTTAGTGATCCACTGTTTTCAGAAACAGAATTGTCAAGATCAACAGTAAAAGTAATGCTTGTTTTTGTGTTACCTGTGCTACTTCCTAAGGCAAAAAGTTAAATCATGAAGCTATGACCATGACAGGCTTAATCCAAATGATACATATCAGGATGGAATTCGACAACCTAAAAGTACCTATACCATAAAAATGAATTGAGAAGTAGGAACTTCAAATCTAAATTGCTTTAGATCATATTACAGAGAAAAAACTGTTAAGAAAAGATATTAAGAAGTTATCAGGAGGCTATAAATACTTGCTTTTCATTCTGATTCCAAAGATTAATGTTACCACAAGGGAAGTCATATATATGTACTACAATTTGAAGAAAATACTGGAAAACAGACATGAAAAAGTGGCCTCAGAAATGTAGTTAATTTCTCAAGTCTCCTATTTGGTATGTAACAGAAATGACTATACTACACAAACAGCTAGGTAAGTATGTCACCCTATGTGAAGTTCAGGAATTACAGTTAGAATTCATGTCTATATTGACTGATAGTCTATTAAGCCAACTTCTTTGTTAACTTTCTCTATCCTTTTTTCCAGTCAGTTTCAAAAGGTGCTCAGATTGGCCGATTTGGTGAAGCACTCTCCCTGTACAGTTCCTTTACTCAGCCCAGGCCTCGTTACCTACTGTAAAAAACTTAGTTCAGTGTCTGTGAACAAAAAAGCCACCATTTCAGGTCATCTTCATAAGCTTTCAATAGAAGTTTTTTATTCTATCCTTTCCATAGCTACCTCTTCCGCTGCTGCTTCCGAGAGGAGGCCTTCCTTCTGAGCGCAGGTCACATGGAAATAAGCTCTGCACATGCCAGCATCACAACTAATGCATACACCAGTTCTGGCAAAACGAGGATCTTCGCAAAAACTGCACTCCTTCATAAAGAAGAATGGAAAATGCCACAGTAAATATTTCAGGTGCGTTTTGCCTAGTATTTCATAATTTACGTCTTATATATAAAAAGCAAACTGGTAGGTTACTCCTGTGTGGTACAGAAACCAAGTATGTTCCCAACAGTTGACACTACTTAAAGCTCCATGCTTTCTCAGCTCCCACTATTAATTTGATTTTCAACAAGCAATGGTAAAGTGCTTAATTAATCTAAACAGCATGTTGGATGAATTTTTATATGAACCTCCATGTTTTGCATTCCCCTTCAGCAAAACAACTAAAAACCATCCAAGCAATTAAAGCACAATTAATTGTATAAGCACGGTATAAAAAAAAAAAACAACACCACTCCTCAGTAAATGTTCAACAAGTTCAGAGGACAAACAATAAAAGAACAGTGCTCTGAATGACTGAACACCATAGGTAATTATGTACATGTCCTTTGATAAGCAATGAATGAAGAGTAAACACGTGACAATGCAGAAACAAATACTCAAAAATCATAATTATCAGTAGAGAAGGTTGTGATTCACTTAATTAAGGAATTATGGCTTCAGATTATTAATTAAGGAATTATGGCATTCTAGGCACAGTCACTCGCAAAACAACAAACTGACATCCCCTAATATGACCTAGAAAAAAACAAAGAACTTATTTTTCAGTCAGATCAATTCCTCAGTCTGTTTCGGCACAATTTCAAACCAAATCCCTGTGCCAGCAATCTAGAGTGATGAGCACACAAGCAGGAAATGGGAACATGCACTGCTTAAGCAGTGATGCTATCCAGTGCATAAAAATGATCTAAAATTATACAGGCATGCATTTCCTAGCCTCCTACTTGCTGAATAGAGAGCAAAGCTGTCTATCACCTAGAGAAAATATCTCCATGCAGAAAGTTAAACAACAGAAAGGAATGGTAAGGAAAACTCAGTGACTGAAGAATCTCAAAACATCACATATGCTACACTAGAAGGGTACTCTTTAGCTGTGTAGCTGCAACACAACAGGTAAGAAATGAAATTAAAAGCACTATTATATTAAGGTGGTTTTGCAGGGAGGAATTTAGCAAAGTAAGCTGTAACTTCCACACTTGATATAGAAAACAGCATTTACAGCTTTGCAGCAGAAATGAGTCTTCTTCACCTGTACAGTTCACTTTCACCTTACTACAGCAAGAAAAGATGTCCACATTCTTTGCCTGGCTCCTATACATCACTCATGTTATTAAAAAAAGAGCATGACTTATTTCAACAACAGTTTGGAGGGTCTGGCATGCTTGCCCCAACATTTTTTTATACAAACATTTCTAAACAAGGCTAAATGCCTCAGCAGGCCCAGGCTCCTGACACAGGTATGTTGAACATGGGCAATCCAAAGTGTTTTAATCTGTTTTATATATTGCATGCGTTTTTAAAACTGCACCACATATTTTCATTTAGCATTGAATTTAACAAACTGACATTCAGGAAAACAAGTGACTTGGCAGAAATGAAGCTTTAGAGCTGCAGGCTTACAACCAACCACCTTCCCTCATATTAACCTGATACCACACTGTCTCCATTAGCCATACAAATAGTATTCAGCAAACTAATGAGTGCTGTCCTCCACTCGTTGCAATGGTTTTCTTTGTTCCTGACTACTTCTGATCTGGATTGAAACCATTTACATATATAAAACAATTTTTAACTTCAGAACCATTTTTCAGCTCAAGTTGAGGGTCCTATGTTGCTATGGGTTTAGCATATGCTAAAGGTTGCTTTAGCATATGCTAAAGGCTGCTTTGGAACAGCCTTTTTGTATGCATACTAGCTTACATATAAACTCTAAAGTAATTCTTACTGAATGTACATCTGCCCCTTTCTTAACCAACTTAACCTCCCATTTCTCATCTCACAAATCCTCCTCACTTTCCATTCACATTTTGTCAATCTGCCACTAGCTGACTTCAAAAGAAATTAGCACCTGTGTAAAAAATCAGAGAAATTGGGGGAAAACAGTGACAGAAATTATGTAGAACAGTGGTAAGGGAACAGATAGAAGGATGGAGGGAATAACAATGGTATAACAACCATTAACAAACTTTATCTCATTTTTAGTTCTGAACCTCACTACAAAATTGCTATAAAAAAGAAAAATTAAGTTGAGAAGATGCATTTTAGTCTATTACATGCAAAAACATAAAATACAGCTACTCATTGGCACTACATCTCTTCTAAACTTACCTTTGCACCGTACTTTGAATAATTCATTTCTGTTAGTGTTACTGGCCGCAACTTGTCAATATCTCCAAATGCCACTCCTGGAACATAGAGGGCACAAACAATGTGGACCCACCTAAAACAGCAGACAAAATCAGGTTACTGTTATCAACATTTTGATCCTATATTATACTCACCACTTTCAGGTTTCAAAGTGCCTTGTAAATGTTGCAGATGCTAGATGAAATGTTTGAAGGAAAGTACATTAAAAGCAGGGATAGAGTGCCTATTTGGAATTCAGGAGCTCAGACACTGAGCCATATAGAAAGGCCTTTCAAAGCCACTGGGATTGCTCTGCCTGCCTGGATCAAGGGCTGGGCTACCATCACCTTTATGTTCTGATGGTTCTCACAAGGGCTGCACATACTTTTCAAGGAACATGAAAGGTGTATGAAGATTTTGATATTACTTATAAAGCTAAGGCAGACAGACACTTTCATGATGTGGTAAGGGGTAGGAAGGGGAGGAACGAAATTATATACGTAGTCACACCAACACTGAGCTCTGAGCATATAGCATAAACACAGCATCAGTCAGACTTTGCACTGTTAGTTACACCTGTTAGTATCACCAGAACTACCTAGTTTTAAGCAAACAGATAGGACTTGCATTCAGTAATAAACACATCTGAGTAGTATTATAGAAAGGCCTATCTGAAACTCAGATGAACAGACTGTTACTTAGCTGTTCCCTTCCTCACTGGCCATGAACAAACAGGAGAGTAATCTTCAGCCCTGAGGGGCAGAAAATTAATCTGGACCTTAATGTATAGTAATTAAATAGTGTATAGTAATTTACACAATGGTAAAGGCTTCAATCTCAAGTCTGCTTTTGACAGGCATCTTCCTAACCTCCTGAAACTCTCAGCTACCCAAACAGCCTTGGAGCAGAAGACAAATTTTCCTTTTCTTCTTATGTAATGAACATTTTCTAAAAGATCCAATGCTCATTGTCACAAACCATCAGTTAGTGACAAACTCAAAATCTGTTCTGCACAGCACGTATGACCCAAATTAACTGAGACAAACTACTCCAAATAATCTTACTGTTTTATCAAAATTCAGGAAGTATTTGCTACTCCTTGCTAAATCACCAGATGGGAGAAAACTGTGAGAGACAGAGGGTCAAGATTGCTCTTTTTTTGTTATCTTAAAATATTCAAGAAAATGGCTTTTCAGTTGCAGAGACTGTAGCTAACACTTTGAACCTAGAAAGTCCCACATGACATGTAATACAACTAGGGATGTCAGACATAACTGAGCCGAAATATCCTGTTTGAGCCTCAGTAAGTGTGTTAATTCAGCACTTTACAATCTTCCCAGTCATTACTGTTTAACAGTAAATGTATCACTAGTGAAGACTAAAACTCTCTTCTGTTCTAATCAAATAATAGAATCTACTCCCTGCATTCAAGATGACTCATGATGATGTGAGAAACACTTCTTCCCTTGTCTCTTTTACCAGGGAATCAGTACAGACCTGTTACCACTTGCTTAAACCCGCATGCATGCTGCTGTGCTCTTTTTTCCAATCTTCTACCACTGTTCAGCCTATCTCTTCTCCCTCCTCTTTCCTTTTTAGGTCAATTAAAAAAATTCAGTTATACCAGAGCAATAACATCCTGGCTTCAAGTGCGCTTAGAACAGCTACTGTTATTAACTAGCTCCTTACAGATGAGAGAAATACTGAAGCTCATTGTTATACTATTCAGGAGCTCCATGTAGTCCTGGTTTCCCAAAGCGGAACACTTCTCATCAATGGTCCTTAGACCTACAACGCTTTATCACACTCAGATTAATTAAGTTTCATGTAATTCATGGATCATATATCCAAACAGAAATTCCAAAAAAGCAAAATACAAAAGGTTCGGTAGCAAGCTCAAAAATACATCTGTATTTCAGCCTTTACAAAGAAAACAATGGTCTTTCAATAAACAAAATTGGTGGACAGACTATTTACTTACCATTTTCCCCCAAAACAGTCCAAGACATTAACTGGGTAACAGAAAAATCCCAGTAAGAAACTACTTAAAAGCCATTAAATCACTTCACTCTGTAAGAAATTTTTCAGTAGCTCTAACAAGCCACAACACTGACTGACTCATTGTGTCATATCTGATAAGACTCTTTTCACTTGTGTATTTAAAAACAAGTTTTTATCATATGGTTAAATCACTCAGGTTTGAGATGCTAGGTAGTAAATTCCCTTTGAAACATATAAACTTAAAACAATCAGAATAATGTATATCCCAAATACACATTTATATGCAAGAACTGCATTGCTTTGCCTCCACAAATTTTACTACTGCTCTTCACATCCACAAAATTATTTGGTCCCAGCACTGTAACCACAGGAAGATGCAAAGAAAATTTAATTGAGTTACAACTTTGTCTTTAAATAATGTAGTACAAATAAGACAGCCTGTTAGCTGCCAGAGAACAAGCTGAGATACTCAAGTGTTCTGCCAAACTTCTTGCTACTCAGAAAGGGAGTAAAGCTCATCACTGGTTTTATTACAGCATAAACACTCTAGCATGCCAGCACAACCCCCTAACGTAATACAATGTTACATGTAAAAAAAAAAAAAGACTATTTTCATTAGTATGTGAAAAGTACATCTTCTGTCTGACTCCCCACAAAACCAGTAGAGGAACAAGATATCCCTGCAGGGAAGCAATGGAGCACCAGGTACCGCCTCTGCCCTTCCATGCTGTATCCAGGAGTGGTAATAACTTGGCCTAAATCACTACCACACTTTAATAAAATGTTCCTCTATTAAAAAAAGCATATGTATGTGCTTAAATATGCATTTTGGTAAACATTATGATTTACTAAAGTAAGTATCTCATTAACATGAACATATTGTACTTGTTTTCAAAAGGAAATTAAAAATAATTTTAAAAGAAAAATGCCACACACAAAATGAATGAGACCTGTAACCTTGAGATAAATAGACAGCTTGTTTGTAAATAAAAAACATCTGAATTCTGTAAGGCTTCTTTTCCATACTCTTCCTTTAATTTAAGGTGTGTAATACAGAACAAATCTTTATAAACAGAAGCTATGTATCTTCACAATTATTCTCAACAAAATTCCAAGGTTCTGGTTGAAGATTTTTGATAGTAAGTTTTAATACAGCCTACTAAACGTAACCTCCAAAGTTCACTATAACGATACACATCTTCTACAAGCAGCTGCTTTCTCAATTTAATTTGCACAGTTTTTTCATGCTCCACTGGTGTATTTAATGCTGCTGCACTCTGTAGGAGTTTATCTATGATAAACCCAACAGCTGGCTGCTTGCTTCATACTGACCTTCTCAAAATGTTTTAGTACATGTCACCCAAGTATTGCAGTATTACAGATTTAAACTGCCATTTCAGTGTGATTGGCACACAAGTGCCTCATTTCTTGAACCACCTATATGCGAACTCAGACCTGAATCATTATTAAAAAACATACACAAGTCAGTCAAGTTCACAGCTGAAGCAGCTTCAGCTGCTTTTAATACCCGTTCTAAATATTTTCCTGCTCATTTATTTAGCTGCACATGTTTTAGAAGCTTGTAATTAAGACAAATTGGGTAATCAAAGAAGAATAATCTTCCTTGTTACTCTACCATCCATTTAGCTTGCAGCAATGATGACAGATGTTGATTAGGAAAGAAGAAAAACTCCATACTGAAACAAGGACAGAATTTGTATTTTTGGATAATAGCATTTTGAGAAGTAAAATTTCATAAATTCACATTTATACTTGTGAAACTGAGAGATTAATGTGAAAAGGCTTCTGCTGAAAAATTAAGCACCTCATTATTCTAATGGTTCACCTTTCATGTAGAAAGAGAGAAATTATTCCAATTTGATTATGAAGAGAAACTGACTAGGTTTGGCTTGTGTAATTTCTAGCACTGATGTATATGAAGAATTTATTTTTAAAAGGTGGTAAGGGCATGAAGAGCAATGGTGAATTAAAGGAATCTGTTACTCAGTAGTCTCTTCCTGCTAATATGTCAGGAAAAGCACTGAACTGGATTGCAGTTTACTGAGTATAATGAAAACATAATAGACACTGCCCCAAGACTCTACCCTTAGTCTACAGTGCCTCCCTACCCTTGAGAATTCAAATTCATAAACAAATAATAAAAAGAGAGCACAGGAATTTTCACATATTAGTAATGTGAATTAGTAAATTGCAATTAGTATTTGTTTATTTCTAGTACATAATCTCTTCATCTGGGAGAACAAATTTATCCAGGACAGCAATATCACATTGTCTAGCAAGTAAAGACACAACAAAAATAATAAATTATTGTGATAACGCCCACTGTCAGCAAGGCAGGCATATGCCTCTGCACAGACAACCTATGTAACAAAGAAAATACCTCCAGGTTAACCAAAAGCATACCACCATTTTACAAGAATAATTTTAAGCAATTATTAAAATGTTGACTATAGTTTCTAGTAGGATAAAGGAGAAGTCACATATATAGGGCTTAAATTGTTTGCGGAACACAAGAATAAAAAGGTTGAAAGAAAATTTGCCAGGTGGTATCAAGTCTCACATTTCTTGTTACACAATTGACTTTTACTCTTTAAAAAAAGTATTTTTCTTGCATATAGAAGCATTATCATTAAAACAGAAAACAACTGAAAAAGCACAAGTTGCTTAGCTGTGTAAAAGCTTTACAAGGAAGATGCACATACACTCTTGAATCTACAACAGACCAGAAACAAGGATCTGAACCCTAGAAGTATTAAAAGAGCACTGCTACCTCCAATGGTCAAAATTATTCACTACAAATCTTGACTCACTTGTGTAACTTGTTTTTTAAAACCTTATGACAAGCCCAGCACATGAAAGCGTTGCTGATTACCACACACCTGCAGTTTATACAACCATAAGGTGTAGGGGAAAAACCTTAATTTCCATGGTCTATTTAAAAAAAACAAAACAAACAAAACAAAAACAAACCAAATAAAACTATGCAGCAAAAACCAGTAACATTAAGCACAAATCAGACATCATTGATAATCCAATTTTTGCCTTTTGTATAGATAATTAGTTATCATTAATATTTACATCTTAATTTATTCTCCAAATGTGACAGGAATTGAAGACATCACGAGAATTAATCTGCTTATTCTCAAATTAGACCTGAATGCAATCCTAAAAAGAAGCAAAGAATATTCTCAAAAATCAATAATATAATCTTTATAATTCAAAATACTCATAATATACCAGGTCTGTCTGAATACCTTTAGCACACCTTCAATAAAATTTTGTTATGCTACTTTTTCCTATTACCTGGCATTACTGACCCAGTAAAGAACTGCAAAACTTGAAGTTCTCCTCCCACTTACATCATACTTGAAAGTCAATAGACTTGAGCAGAGTCTTTACAAAGTACAGGAAAAAACCCAATCTTTTAAATATAAGAGGAATACCAAATTCAAAACATCACTTATTCAGTCTTACCTGCCTGCATCAGTCTCTTTGAAGATCCCATCCTGGTTGGGACACAATTCACAGCTAGGTGTGACACCACATTTGCATGCATCACAAAACCAAGGCTCTGTGGAATTTTCTGAAGCTGAACTCATGATAGAGTCACTCTCTCCATCAACACCATAGCAACCTACACACAGGATAAATGCAAGATCAGTATGAGAAGAGACAATTGTAGCAGCAGACACTTGTCAGTTGAGTTTAGAAGGAAACATACACACACAGACTCAGGGGAACAATATGAGAGAAATACTGAGATACCCAAGAAAGCTTACATTTTCGAAACTATTATTGTTAGTGCAAAATTCACATTTTATAGAGTTTTATTCTAAAAAGTCATCTGTCTTATGTGATTGTCTCAGATTACAACTGTAAAACAAGAAGAAAAAGACTGTTTTACTTTATTTTTCTAGCCACACTTGATATTCTTTCAGACTATCCATTAGGAAGGAAAGTAAGAAAACAAGACTTGAAGCAACCAAAGATTAAAAGAAACTCAATGCATTATGCATTTTTTTTCAAGAAATGTCTTTCAAGATAAATGCAACAAGCTCTTCTCCCTGAAAATGAACAATTTTTGGAGGGAAGGGGAGAATGTTTGGGTTTTCTTCTAGAGGTTCATTATCTCAGTAGAATCCAGTCAACAAATACGCACTCCACTTTTCTACTTTGCATTCAGCATGCAAATCAACTACAAAAGAATATACACATGAAATAAAAAACACTATTTACCTACTTTTTGAGTTGTAGGACTGACCTTAAGAACCCTTGTGCAACTCCAAAACCAAAGTGTAATTTGTGGAGCACAAACTGACAATTCTGAGACACTACATTGGTGATTGATGAAATATACATATATTTTTTAAGCACTCTCATTTGTACCTGCTTTTAAATAATGGCTAGGCTCAATCATTCAGTTTCTCCATTCCTCTTCAGTACAACTAAGGGTATTCTTTATGATTGTTAAGGTGCCCATGCATGCTTAATTACCACAAATTTAGGAAAACAGTGTCTTTAAAGTGATTTATTATTTAAATTTTGCATAAGAGCAAGAATTCTATTGGTTACTACTGCAAATGAAGAAAAGGAAAATCCTAAAGCTAATCACCACAAAACTGTTTTTTTCATATCCCACACTTTGAACATTTAGCTGCTATTTAGTAAGAGAAAAAATATTTAATTGTCAACACTTAAAACGCAGTAGAGACTTTACTAAAAAATTACATTCATTTATTTATCAAATACAGCAATCAAATCAAACTTTGTGCTTCCCGAGCAGTAAAATTACTCAATCTGCAATTAAATAGCAACATGATCTTTTACTTCGTTTCATTACCCACTGGCTGTAATAAAATAACAACAGTACTCCAACTCCCCTTGCGACAGAAACAGAGGTCTGCGTAACACACTGAAACTACATTCAGGAAATAAGCAATGATGCAGGAACCACTTAAGAAATGTAGTCTTCCATTACAGAATGAACCTTATCAATAAGAATTAAAATAAGATGGCAGAATGCTTCTTTTCATTATAAAAAGTATCCTAGAATGAAAGGACAAGTAATGTGCAGAAGCACACTCACAGACAAATTTCATTAGGGATATACAAGATCATATAGCTCATGCATAGGGTAACTCCATCTTCCTTATAATGTGGTACCAGCTTTAAGCAGAATTCCACAGAGTAATTTTTTTTTAATTCTAGTAACATGATTTTGAATACATGCCAGCAAATCTCATTTTCAGCAAGAGCACTAATGTACAAACACATGGCCCACTGATATCATAGAGCTGATGAATTATTAACCTTTTGATAATTCCTTCAGACTTCTAAACATATCAACATTTTCTTAAAAGTACTTACTAAAAGTTTCTTAATGTTACAGATGCAGTAATACTGCTCTCAATCCACATGGCAAAATAAAATCAGTTCCTTTCAAACACTGATGCTTCTTCACCAATTGAAAGTAATTAGATTTGCTTTTCTAGCCTAAGTGCCACCAGTATACTAAAATAAGAATAATGACTTCCCCAAACTGTCCTACCTTCATTCTGAAATAGTTGCTTTATTATACTTATCACTCATATATACGTGATTGGTTTTTATCCTTCCTCCCAGAAAATGACACAAACGTGCTGCAATTATTTCCATCCTTATCACATGTGTTGGCATTAAACATTATTTCTGTAACAATACAAATATAGCTCCTTTTCCAAAGTGGAAAAAAAAAAAAAAGAAGTCCATATTTTTAACCCAATTTTTTGCCCCAATTTGTATATAAATCTTAATGACATCTTTAAAGAGTTTAAGATCTCTGATAGACAAGGAAGCATTCACTCTTTTCCTCAACTGGCATTTAGCAAAAGCTAAACACCACACTGTTACACCCAGCAGAAGGGGTGGTCTTTAGCTGGAGAAAACAGACCAATTATTAATCATTGCTGATAAAAACATCAAAACAATCTGGTCCACCACAGAGCTGAAGAAATCCAGCCTGTAAGACTACTGCTGACCTGGTGTACACTGCCAAATAAAGCTACTGAATCAAAGCTGCAATACAAAACCTTGTGGCTATGAAGCCAGGTTTCAGAGAAGATATGTAGTAATTGTTCTTGACTGAGTACTGGCAAGGGCCAATTTCAGTATGCTCCGAAGTCTAAAACAATTACCTCTTTAAAGATATCATTTTAGCATCCTTAAAAATGCTGAGTACAACAGAGGTTCAACCTATTACTACCTGCCTTCTTTGGCTATGCTGAAAGAATTTTTTTGTTCCAGTTAACAAAAATTTCAAAACCCCTTATCTTTAGGACTTCAAAATGCATAGATATGCAAATACAAAGCTGCTACTTGGTAAACCATTCCATCCTAGTATTAAGTGGCTATACTGAAGATCAATTTAAAGTTGCTTAGTCCAACTGTTCTGTATGAATTACTGGGAATTGCTGGTGTTGGAACAGAAAGCAACCTAAGGGCTCACTTAGTAAAAGCATCAGGACGTAATCTTTAGGTTCCTTCTAAAAGTACAAGTGCACAGACAGCGTGACTAGTTAAGGCCTGAAAGGACAACAGGGGGAAGGATACAGAACCTGTAAAGGACATGTTTGGTTCCAGCTATTATTACTGGCCTATTTGGCATTAAGTAAACCATTGGCCCCTTTGACTGGAAAACACACTGAAGAAAATAAAATAACTTTTAAACACTTTCCTGAAAAAGCATGCTGCCTTTCCTTAAGATTCACAAAAATTCTGAAGTCTGGGTCTTCAGAATACCCGTAAGAGCTCCTTTTGAACTAAAGTTCATTAAATCCTCACGTTTGTGTATTCTTAGACTACTACATCCTAACTCCACTTCTGACACCTCCTTGAACACCATTAACACTAAACAATAAAAATAGTTTAGTATAATACTAACCTGTGGTGGCCAGTGAACATACATTACAAGGGACAGAGAGTGCTCAGTAAGACAAGTCCCTCGCACCAGAAGAACCACTTAGGTTAGGGTGACCAGAAAGGCTTCTCCCAGGATGCCTGTTCTGTTCTGTTAATCTACCCCAGTTTGGTTTCCCCGATTGGCTGTCAGCCTCTACCCCCCCTCCTCTCTCCCCCAGAGCTCCCCATTGGTCCCCGTTCCCTAGACCTGCCTTTTCCCCACCCCCGGATAAAACCCTGGCTCGCTACTGTTCTCTCGTCTTTGCCCCTGAATCTCCAGCAGAGTAGAAGCACTGAACGCTCCTGCTGGAACTCATGCAAAGGCCCTTCCCATCTCCTTGCGACCGACGTTTACTGAAGCTGGCCGTGCGTTTGTGCTGCATGCGTGTGAGCACAGAGCCGGACAGGGACAGTAGTACTAACCTATGCATTTAAACACATGAAATTCCAGAAGGTAAAATTTTCACAACACTTACTGTTCCATCTATGGCATCTCTATATTACAATTACAGCCAAGTTATCTGTTGAATGTATGGCATTATATACAGAAGACAACCTTTTTTATTCCCTGATTTTGAAGTCATTTTACTCTGTCAATAGCTTATATTTTCATGTGATTGTCAATAAAAAGAAATTGCACACACTTCAAAATAATACCATTAAAATAATTGTTCTGAAATGTATATCACTGACAGAAACAGGAATAGAGACCTAATTCTTGTCTTGGCTGCATCTGGTCCTCTGTTTCTCTGGGAAGGTAATTTTTTGCCAAAGAGGATATCTGCATACACCAACCAAGCATATCTACATATGCTTTGAAACATGAACTTTATGGTAAACTCTGCGTCTGCAAAATTAAATGCTGTGAGATCACAGTATTTAAAATATGTTTCATTCAATTCTTCATTGGACCAACAGTTTAAAATAAATACATTAATAATTTCATGCATCATAAATTCAGAACAGTATTTTTATTTACTAAATGGAGAGTACTAAAGTACATGATTTTGAAAAATGGATTTTTATACCAGACAGCAGCAGACCACAGTAAGGGGCAAAATTAAAATGCAAAAGTGTTTTACTACACTGTAGAGCATATGGCAACTACACTATTGCTTTTAGCAAGGGAAGTTTTATTCTCTGATATCACATCAAAGTACAGTAAGAAACAAAGATAGGAGATGGAAAAGAAACTGCTCAAAAAATGTAGAACTTTCCCATTTAACTCACAGCAACTAACCCAAGGGCAACAACTGGCAAGCGGACTACCTACACTTGTGGCAAATGATATGATGTGTGCCAGACATTTTCTTCAGACACACTGCAATCAAGATGTCAAAAAAACTGACAACACAGTTGGGGGTGTTCTGCTATTACAAGATCTTAGCACAAACGCATTTATCCAAAATGACAGACTGGTGTCTAAAGAAGACTTTTATAAAAAGAAATGACAATTATCTTCATACAGAAGTAAAAATTCTAAAAAGCAACAGTACAAATTCAGTAAGAGAATTTTTTACCTTTTTTTTGGAGGGGAGAGAGATGATGTGACAGGGATAGGTTGATATGCAAAATGAGAACACACTTTTAATTGATGGACATGAACTAATTACAGGCTTTTCAAATTAATAGATGAATGCATTGTGTAAGAGTGGGTATTAAATTAGCATTACATGTATGCTACTTATGCAGTTTTAAAGGCAGTTAAAATTAGAACCAGTTATTTACTCCCCTAAGAATAGATTTTTGGACACATATCTGCAGTGCAAAGACAGCTTTTGGACAAGTGATGCAGGCCGTGTAGGTGATATGAACATCACACAGCAAACAGTTGTATTAGAAAGTAAAATTAATTTCTCACAATCTCAAAACTCATCAATAAGTCAAGTAAAGGTATTTATTAAGGGTCCATGACTTTAGGTCTGAATGAAAATTCCCCTCTAACTCTTGGCCATGTTGCTGTTTCTGCATGAGCTCTGGCAGACTTGCTCCTGGATGAGTTATCGCCTCTTTTTTTCCATGGAAGACCTTATGTAACAGCTCATTAATGCAAGCAAGCAATCCAACAGGAAGACAAGTCACAACTGAACAAGCAGCTGCTGCACCAGGTCCTCAAAAGGAAAAGGTGGTAGCACCAAATATCCAGGAGGGAGCCCTGGTGTCCAGAAGAAGTAGGTTTGACTCAGAACACTATTTTCTCAGCTAATGAATAACTTCACATTAAAACAGAGGTGGCTGTCATAGAAAAATCTGTTCCAGTCACCAGAAAGGTTCTGTGGTAGACAGAAACTTCCACTTGAACAGAGCACCAAGGCATAAGTCAAGGGTGTAAGACCCCCTCCCCATGAAGCAAAACAGTTTCTGTAATAATCAACAAGGAGAAGGAGAAAATAAGGTCTTCAGGGGAAGAACAATCAAACTGTCAGTATCATCATTATGTGGGACCCTGGGTAGGACACCAGTAGTGTGTGAAAGGAGTGCACTCCTTCCAAATAATTATTTACCATGCTACGGAGAAGAAGAGAAAACATGCTCATTCATAATACCACTTAATATTGCATATAAAATCTAGGAAGAAAACCTCTGTGATATTCCAGCAGCTTGCTTTGGGCATTTTGGAACAACTGGCTTTGATTCTAGGGAAAAGGCAACTGCTAAGAATCAAAATCAGACTGCAGGAAATGGGCATACTACTAAATGCAGGTAAACGTCACTGCATTGATTTCTATCCAATTCATGAATAGGAGCCTCTTCATTCAATACTGTGTTCTGAAAAATTCAAAAGCTCAAATATTAGAACAAATTTCAGGACACAGCATGATATCCACAGCCACAGCAACCTACCTACTAAGGGAAACCTGAAAAAATAAAACAAATTCTTGGACTTCAATGTATTTACAAAACAGACTCACTCATTACTGGAACTTATTTTTCAAACTACCAAGCAGCTGTGTATACGAGTACAAAGGACTACAAATACAGTCTATGTCTATGATCTGGGTATACATTTACAAAGTACAGATCAAAGCCAATGCCATTAAGAGTAAATCTTGCTTCTATTAACATTAAAAAAATAATTCTCAAGGTTGCAAGCCATGTTTATATGATTAGACAGTAATTACCTTTTCAACTACTTTTCAATCTATTTTGGAAATCAGCCAAGGTGAATGATTAGGCAAACAGGACCAAAAAGTAACTGTTGCACTGCATTTTATTTTTGACTGCAACTTCTAATGATAGGTTGTCTTCATGTATTACTTCTGCATTCAGAAGTAAATAGTCAGTCAGTGAGCACTGGGCAGGAGTGCAGAAATCTCCAAGTCACATATATATATGTGTATATATAAGATCACTGAATCAAACTAAAGTTTCAAAGGTTACAATTCTTTTATAGCTCTTCGGTTTTGGCTCGGGTGGAGTTAACTTTCTTCAGAGTGGCTAGTGTGTGGCTATGTTTTGCATTTGTGCTAAACACAGTGATGATAATAAAGAGATGTTTTTATTATTGCTGAGCAGGGCACACACAGAGTCAAGGCCTCTTCTATTTTCCCTACTGCCACAGCAGTGAGGAAGCTGGGGGTGCATAGGAGGCTGGGAGAAGACACAGCCAGGACAGGTGACCCCAACTGACCAAAGGGATATTCCAGACCACATGACATCATGCTCAACATACAAAGTGAGGGGAAGACGGAGGAAAAGGGAGATGCTTAGGGTGATGCCATTTGTCTTCCCAAGCAATCGTTACTCGTGATGGAGCCCTGTTCTCCTGGAGATGCCTGAACACCTGCCTGCCCATGGGAAGCTATCAATTAATTCTTTGTTTTGCTTTGCTTGTGTGTGTGGTTTTTGCTTTCCCTATTAAACTGTCTTTAACTCAACTCACAAGTTTTCCAGCTTTTTCCCTTCTCATTCTCTCCCCGTCCTGCTGGTAGGGAAGTGAACGAGTGGCTGTGTTTGGCTTGGTGGCTGGCAGGGGTTAAACCACAGCAATAATATTTTTATTTGCTGCAAGCAATTATTTAAACAAATTACTGAAAAAAGCTCAGATTTAAAACAGCACCTGTCTTTACTTAATCATTATAAAATATCAAAGTACAGAAACAAACACAGCAAAATAAATGTCCATTTCTACTTGAAACTATATTCATACATATCTAGTAATGCAACATACACATAAAATGTCAAGTAAAACTCCAAATTGTTCAGCTTCAAATTGTTGCTGTGTAAATTTGCATTTTTATCACAGTCATCAATTACTTTCACATACACAGCTTGCTTATTTTCCTCTAAGAATTCACCTATTCAAACAGAACCTCACAACTGCTTTGTATACACTTTCAAGTATTTATTATTAAAATTAATTGCAAAGAGCTAACTAAACATTCAACCACAAGTGTGAAAAATTAACCAACACCTATAGTCAATTACCTGGTACACACTGTAGAACTTACCAGAAGAAACTAACAAATTAAATCTTCTGAATTAATCTATTTTACTTTGTCACAATGACAACAAAAGAAACATACACACTGTACTCTTTGTATCAGTGGGACTACAGGGAATCTTTGCTGGGAACACTGTAAAAAGAATAGCAGCCATTACTTTTAAACAGATTTAGAACTACTAAAATTCAAGTGATTTCTGAACTATGGAACTACTTTCCTGTAGAGGAAAGGCAGCTGTAATCTTTCTTTTGTAGGGACAAAAGTTTAGTAAACTAAGCGAAGTAAGGAAGGGATCTTTTGGGGATTTTTAAAGTATTCCTCTTGAATAAAAAACAGATTTGCCATCATTTCCTTCCAAACTGGCAGACGATCATTTTCCTATCACAATCATTCTTCACTTTAGCAATCATTACAATCATTAAATAAATCTTCCAGAAGAATCTTCAGGAAGCTCCACAGCTTTAGAATTTGGATGCATTGACTGGATGTAATGTTTGGGGAATTCTCAAACATGCATTTATCACTATCAGCAAAAGACTTTTTTTGTTCCTCGTGAGTTAATACTAGACTATGCTAGGGAAAAAAGAAGATCTATCAAGATTCTATAAAATTTTTAGATAGTTACTGCATCCCAAATCAGATATATTCTGCACATTACTTTTCAAAAACTTCATGGATAAAAAGGAAGGAGATCTGCGAGACACATAAATTTAGCAGCCTAACAGTTATAGTAGGCAATAAGACCTGACTAATGCCCTCAAAGGCACGTGGAGTGTGATTCAGCTCATCATAAATTAGGTCAACTAAACTGCTCTCTAAGCAACAATTGACAGACATTATGGATCAGTTCTTCAAAAGACCACAACAGGTTCAAGAGTTAAAAGTACCCATGGACACATAATATAAGGCATCTGACCCACAGGACAGAAATTCCATCCTTAGTTTCCTAAGTGATTTCAAGGGAAGAACTGAATACATCCTAGCACATGAAAAATACTGTTTTGAAACAGTTTTCAATCTAGTATGAGAAATCTGACGCGTGAGCATGGAATTTATAAAACCACTTCCTACCTAGAAAGACATGCTAAACAGCTCAAAAAATTTTTAAATTAAGGGAGTCACATAAATTAAATAAATGCCTTGTACACTTCTGAAGAATGAAAACCTATTTCACTTATAAATAAATGCCATGGAGTATACCTTTCTTCTTCTCCTTCTCTCTGCTGTTTTGGTACAATAAAAATATAGGTGAAATAACCTTCCCTTAGAAGGCATCCTATTCTCATTATCTTATATTCCAATTAGGCAATCAAATTAATATACTGAACTAGGTAAGATAGATTAATAGAACATCCTAAAGCCCTGAAAAGACAGTGTATAGCTCCAATATTTGCAGACTGTCATTCACTGTATTAGTATCTGTAGACTACATCCCATCCCAGAGGTTCTTGTATTTGCTTTGCTAAAGTAGAAGATGGGTGTTACACCACTGAAAAAGATCAATGTAGCATTACAAAAACATACCCCCCAGCATTGAAAGGTTTTGTTTGAAGAACACGAGTCAAAATGTTATTAAAAGCAAAGCATATGCCTTCCTCCTGCAATGAGAATGAAGGGTTGTATTACCTTCATGCACTGTTATTCCACAGTTGTCACACTGGATTATTTCATCAGCATCTTCACTGTTATCTCCAAGACAAACGCAACAAATCAAAATATGGTCCATTTTCTGGGAACTCCAATTTTGAGACTTCTCAAGGATCAGTGAGTCCTAATATTGAAAAATGAAGACATATGGATTATGCCAGGAACTTCAATTTTATTTAAAGCAAACAGAAGATCTGTTAATTGCTCAATTTTTTAACAATCAAAAAAACATGGAACATTATTTTCACAAGGCTAAAAGATTCTTTGTTGTCAAAATGCTCAAACATTTCATCCATGAATGCAAGAGCTGGGATGCATGGATCTCAATGCAACCTATAGGGCTGTTAAGATCCAAAGGTCAGAGGAGAGCTATTTCCTCAGACAGAAACATATGTCTTTGAACGATTTGTATTCTACAAAAAGGAAAACTTAAGAAACCATTTAAAATCAAAATTTAAAAAAAGGCCAAAGGTGACCTTCAAATGTTCCAGCATTCAGAAAAACTGCTTCATCTTGTTAAAATTAAAAAAATCTCATGGATCTGAGAAATCCAAGAATACACTGCTAATACAAGCCTGCCAAGTTTTCACTTACATAAAATGTAAAAAATTATCAACTCTGTATGAGTTTGTTGTAATGCAAATTTATGCATCTCTATGCAAAACTGTATGATTTATAAAAACTGTATGTTCTTCTGATTATACACAGGAGTAAGGATTTGCAGAACATGTACACTGCCCTGTTCTTCCAACCTGCAATATGAACCAGTGCTCTTAAAGTGAATGTGGGTTTTAATGGGGAATTTTTCAAAGGAAACACAGAGAAGTGCTTCATAAACCAAACTAAGTTGCATGTAAAATTAATTTTCTTAATAAAACTGTCTTCTTATT